>NW_006297905.1:207999-244596 GCF_000327345.1 Myotis davidii
TAAATAGTAAGTCAGTATCCTAGAAAATGTAGAACACACTCATAAGATCACCACCCTAAAACCAAGGACATGATTCCAATCATCTCTCTATGCATAGTTTTTACAAAATTGAGCTCATGCAATCTTGGTACTTACTCTTCCTCACTTCATATTACTGAGGTATTTTCTCTGGGTATAAAATACTCTTCATAAACATTTTATAAGATTATACTAGAGGCCCTATGCACGAAGATTTATGCAAGAATAGGCCTTCCTTCCCCTGGCTGTTGGCACTGCCTTAGAGCCGCCTTTCTGCCTTCGCTCTGGCGTGGAGCCGCCTTCCATCTTCATGCACTGCTCAGAGGCCTGGAGCGTCTTGGCCCAGCCACCACCATCTTTGTCGCATCAATTTGCATATTCCTTCCTTATTGGCTGTGGGCGCCACCATCTTTGTCGTGAAGTGATGGTCAATTTGCACATGCCGTCTTTATTAGATAGGATAACAAGCTATCTTGTGGTTGTGCCATATAGAGTACCTGAGTAAAATGTCCAACAATTTTAAAAAGATCTTTGATTTCTTTTAGTGAGAGACATTTTACATTTTTATGTAAGAAGTGTGTAGCGCTGAAACCGGTTTGGCTCAGTGGATAGAGCGTCGGCCTGCGGACTGAGGGGTCCCAGGTTCGATTCCGGTCAAGGGCATGTACCTGGGTTGCGGGCACATCCCCAGTGGAGGGCGTGCAGGAGGCAGCTGATTGATGTTTCTCTCTCATCGATGTTTCTGACTCTCTATCTCTCTCCCTTCCTCTCTGTGAAAAATCAATAAAATATATTAAAAAAAAAAAGAAGTGTGTAGCATATTGGCTTAAATTTGAGGTTTGGACCTCGATCTAAATTCAAACCATGTCTTCCTCACTAGTAATGTGACTTTAGACAAATATCTACTTCTTCATCCTCAATGTGGAGATGATACTTTCTGCTACACAGGGTGATTGTTTTTTTGTTTGTTTTTTAAATATATTTTATTTACTTTTTACAGAGAGGAAGGGAGAGGGATAGAGAGTTAGAAACATCTATGAGAGAGAAACATCAATCAGCTGCCTCCTGCACACCTCCTACTGGGGATGTGCCCGCAACCAAGGTACATGCACTTGACCGGAATAGAACCTGGGACCCTTCAGTCCATAGGCTGACGCTCTATCCACTAAGCCAAACCAGTCAGGGCAGGGTGATTATTGATATTAAATTGGGTGGTGTATATGAAGTGCATAGTGACTAGTAAGTCTTCATACATGAAAGCTGCTACTTATTGTTGCTATTACTATTATTTCCACCTGAAAACTACCGAGTGTTCAGCCAAAGGAACAAATCTGTACTGATGAAATTTCAGCTATCATTGACTTGGGCTAAGGGATCTATTCATAAAGGTGGACGGTACTTTTGCTAACGCCTATTGAAACATGGAAGTTGGGGAGTGGATCTCTCCTTGTAGGTTCTAGCCTCATGAAGTTTGAAGAATAAAATTTGCGGATTAAAAGGACTTGTTAGTAAAAGGGTGGAAATTTATTGGAAGCAAATACAGACTCCCATGCAGGGGAGGGTTCCCAAGGGGGTAACCAACTAAGCTCCTTTTTCTAAGGTTTATAATTGCTGTAGTTCTTTGTCTCTTCATGTTCCCTTCTAATTGGACCCTTTCCCCATTTTATGACTTTGTGCTTTTCTAATTGGTCACTCTTTTGCAGAATATCAGCTTCAAAGTCCAAAACCCATGTAGTACTCTCCTCTTTCTCTCCCCCTTATTTTGCAACATTCCTCTATCTCCTGTGAACATGTTTCCCTCTTTCTAGTATTTGTCAACATTTCTCTATTCTCTGTGAAAGTACGTCTTCCTCTCCCTTTATCCTGGGGCACTTTTCTATTCTCTGTGAATGTATGCCTTTTGGTGGCTCCAAGCCCTCACCTATGCATTCTTCCCCCATGGACCCTCTTTATTCCTAAGATTCTCTAAACCTGCTTCTTTTGTCCCTAGAATTCTTTTCACTATGAAATCCTGCGAATGGCTGCCTGTTTTTGTTTTTAAAATCTGGGTCTCTCTCTTTTCCTTTTCTGTCTGCTGACTTGGCTTTGGTAGCACCTCTTTAATACACCTACCTCTGCTGAGGCTTCTTTCCTGGCTTGCACCTAAGGAGACCAGTGAGACATAAATACAAGAAGTATTAACAGTGCAAGTTAGTATCAGTACCAAAATGGTCCTTGGATATCGCCTAGTGTTTGTGGCTGATCTTTAGCTCCATTTATGCCCTAGAACAGATGAGGGGAACTAAAGTCCAGGAAGGGCATAAGATATATGCAAGGTTATAGATTAAGTCAGTTGTAGTGCTAGGCTTGGAATGCAGTGTTCTTTATCCTGTCCTTAATTTCATGTTGCAAAGACCAATGCTTCAGAAAATCCAGGCTGTAAATCAGAGGTGTAAAGAGGATGCTGCAGACTAGAGTAGGTGCTGGCTAGAGTAGGTTGGGAAGGCTTCCTGGAAGAAATACAGTCAGCACTTGCTTCCTCTTGATAGTAAGCTGTAAATTTGTTTGCTCCTTGGTAAGCATTGCTCTGTTGCTATGTTGTTTTGTCTTTGGTAGTAAGCTGGTTGGAAGCAGGGGCTGTGTTACTGTTTGTTTCCTCCAATATTCTCCCTTCCTTGCCACCAATATCTAAATTGCTCAGGTTCTGCCCGGCTGGTGTAGCCCAGTGGTTGAGTGTTGACCCAGGAACCAAGAGGTCATTGGTTCAATTCCTGGTCAGGGCATATGCTAGGGTTGTGAGATCAATCCCCAGTAGGGGGCATGACGGAGGCAGGTGATCAATGATGTTCCTCTCTCATCGATGTTTCTATCTTTCTCTTCTTTCCAATCTCTTTCTAAAAATCAATAAAAACATATTTCAAGTAAAATACATTGCTCAGGTTCTTAGCACCTAGTTCCCTCTTCTGTGCTTGAGCAGATACACTTGTCCCAGGCTCTGCTGAGCACAGACCCAGACAACTAACTTGCCTCCTTTGATCCATCCTAGATCAATGTACGTGTGACCACCATGGATGCAGAACTGGAGTTTGCCATCCAGCCCAATACCACCGGCAAGCAGTTGTTTGACCAGGTAAGGGATGGACCTGTTGCCCTTAAGCCTCTTTCACTTCTCTTAATTGCTCCCACCACAATGCCTGCTTCATGAGAATTTCTTTTCCTACTCACTCCTCTAAGATAGGTCAAGACAAAGGCTAACCCTGGCCTTAATAATAAGAAGACAAAGTTTAACTTTGCCAACCTGCACCGTGGATGGCTCCGATTAATTCTATCCTTGATCATGAACATGGCAGAATGGAGAAGCAAGTGGGGTATTATTCTGTGCTAGATGCTCTAAAAATGAGGGAAGATGGGTTGGGGGCAGGTACTGGGATAAAGTAGAAATTGGGCCCTAGCCGGTCTGGCTCAGTGAATAGAGCGTTGGCCTGTGGACTGAAGGGTCCCGGGTTCAATTCCGGCCAAGGGCACATACCTGGGTTGTGGGCTCGATCCTCAGTGGGGAGCGTGCAGGAGGCAGCCAATCGGTGATTTCTCTCATCATTGATGTTTCTATCTCTCTCTCCCTCTTCCTTCCTTTCTGAAATCAATAAAGAAATATATTAAAAAAGATTGGTAGTTACAAAATAGTCACAGGGATGTAAAGTACAGCATGGGAAATATAGTCAATATTATTGTATTAACTATATGTGGTGCCAGGTAGGTAGGTGGGAACTTGAAATATCAAGGGAACATTTTGTAAAGTATATAATTATCTAACCACTATGTCATACAACTGAAACTAATACACAATAATATTGAATGTAAACTACAATTGAAAAATGAAATTAAGAAAATAAATATGTTAGCACACTCTGAAGAATGTAAGTGATCTGTTCTTCATTTTAATGATGAGGCTAAGAAATTAAATAACTTAATTGCATCCAGCTGGTATCTTGCTGGGATTAAACCCCACAGTCTTGTTACTGCACCACATGGCTTCTGTCACATTCATTGTTGTTTCCTTGTACACAGAAACTAACTTATTATCGCTGAGGTTGTATGCTCTATGTACATTTCTTTCAAAGGAATATTGGGATTTATAAGACTCTTGAAGATGATGAATGCAATAGGAGGGTGTTTCATCTCCTGTAGTTATGCCATGGAGATGATATTTTTTAAAAAAATATATTTTATTGATTATTTACAGACAGGAAGGGAGAGAGATAGAGAGTTAGAAACATCGATGAGAGAGAAACATCGATCAGCTGCCTCCTGCACATCTACTGAGGATGTGCCCGCAACCCAGGTACATGCCCTTGACCGGAATCGAACCTGGGACCTTTCAGTCCGCAGGCCGATGCTCTATCCATTGAGCCAAACCAGTTTCGGCCATGGAGATGATATTGATGTGGTTATTCCTGTTTCCAATCCAAGTGGTATCCCTTTGCTGAAAATCATCATTATCAGAAGGGATGTACTATATAATAGCCAGGTGGGGGCCACAGAATCTTTCAACATTCAAAAACTCTCCAAGGACCAAGGGAAATGTCTCATCTGTGACCAGACTTTCAGGACTGAAAATGTGGTTCCCATTTCCAGTGGCTGGGATTCTTCTAGATAAGCTATTATTCCTTTTCTTCACTAGCCTCTGGTAAGGTGGTGGTCTGACATTGTCCAGGATGTTAGGATTATATATTACCTGGATGCATTTTCCAAGCACTCTTGTTTCCCTTTTTCCTTTGCCCTCAGAGTCCCTCTATAGTCTGAGAACTTCCCTAGAGTCGGGAAGGGAAAGAAGAAAGACAATATGTTATAATTAAATGAGATGAGCCTATTCCTATGATATCTCTGAGTGGTGAAGGGAAAGACAAGGAGAGGATAGTGATGGTAAGGGGCTGTTTTCTAACAAGCTCTCCTTGTAAAAGGAAGGAAGGGATGGCTGGAAATCTGAGGAAACCTTGGTTGGGCATGCCCCTTCAAGTCCCTGATGTCACATGGTAGACTGAAAAAAATTATTGTTTATGATGAATACAGATGAAAGATAATGTTTGTTCAGGGCTTACTTTATGCCAGGTACTGTGATAGACATTTTGTATACTATATCATTTGACTATCACAAAGCCCTTGAGTATAGAAATTAGTACTGGCCCCATTTTACAGATGAGGAAACAGAATTTTCATTTTCCTAAGTAGGCCTTGTGGAAACTATTGAACCTCTCCTGGTTGGTATTTTCATCCCCCCCCCCCCCCCCCAAAAAAAAAAAAGTTGGTCTAATACCTAACTAAAAGGCTTTTTGAGGTTATGAAAAGAGTATATTATTTATATCTCACTTGTTAACCAAAAATTTGTTATAGTAGTTTATAATGATACATAAAATTCAAAAGGATAAATTAGAAATAGCTGAGAAAAACAATAAGGAAATACAAATAGGGAAGAGAGACTGAGAGAGGAAGGGAGAGACACATTGATTTGTTGTTCTATTTATTTATGTATTCATTGGTTGATTCTTGTATGTGCCCTGACTGGGGATCGAACCTGCAGTCTTGGTGTATCGGGATGGTGCTCTAACCAGCTGAACTAACCCAGCAAGGGTTAGCAGAGATGTAATAAATGATAACTCCCAAATGCCATGAAACTTCTTGTCTTGTTAATCACATAGAGTTGGGGCTTGAAGATCCTCAGAGTATATAACTTTGAATTTAGCTGTAATTTGCTTCTTCTTTGGAGTTTTGTTTTGAATAGTGAAGGGTCATCATTAATATTTAATTTGTAAAATTACAAACTAGTCAGAGGATCATTTAAACACACATTTACTACAATTAAAGTAATATGCTGACATTCACATAGCTTACAAGTGATTATAGTGCTAGTCTGGAATGACTGAATGCATTTTGATTATGTTAAAGCTTTTCATTCTCCCCTTATATGAAGGTTTTATATTGGCGAGCTTTTAAAGGAACAATCTGGTGAAATTGAAAGGGCACTGGATAGAAAGTTAGAAATATTGGGCCCTAGGGCTGGCTCTACTGCTAGTTCTCCTGATACCTTACACAAACCTCTTCCTTCTTTGGGCCTCAGTTTACCCATCTCTACAATGCCTAACTGATCTCTCAAGTCTGGTTATCCTTCAAAAGTTTATCTCCAGCATTTGTTTCTGCATTCCATATCTTTCCCATTTCTAACCCACTGTTTGGTGTTCATATGGTCCCTTTCTATAAAAAAAGAGGGGAATGCCTCGCTTGAGTATTCTTAGCAGTTGGCATATGTGTGGGGGGAGGGGAAGTTACCTGGAATGTGGAATATTTCTTCCTGGACAGGCTTCTTAATGTCTCTGGAACAAAAGGGAGAAAGTGTCCATACACTAGAAGGCTGTTTGGACCTCTGTTTCAGAAAGCAATATCATTCTGAGCAGCTGCTATCGAGGGGAGAGTATCAGTCAGTGTGGATTTTATGGTGCAGCTGGGAACCAGAGGCTTCTTCAGACTTTATCCAGACTTCTTCCCAGAGCCCTGGTTTTATACCCTACCCTTCTCAAGCCATTGCCTGCCCTCAACACTGGAGGCTTTGTTCATTTGCGTTGGAGGGAAGATAGTTGTGGAGGGTGAGAAAGGCATAATTTAGAGCCTAGGGCAGGAAAATCCTTAAGCAAAAAAGTTTATTAATTTCAGAAAGCTACAAGACCAGCAATTCTTTGTTTACAAGTAGCATTGGTTTGGTTTGTGTACTGTGGGTGTGGTTCTGAGGGAAGCCCACCTGGTAAGGAGCCCTGGCCAGATTGATATGCTAGTTCTGAAAGATACTACTTCCCAAAGAAAGCCTTTGAGAGACTTGAATCTTTCATACTGGTCAAGGAAAGGAAAGGCAGAAAACCAAGAAGTTTATGACTTCCCATCTGGAAGATCAGTGATGTTTTGAGAAATGTCATTTACTGAGCACCTACTATGGAGTAGCCCTGGCTAAGTGCTTTAATTCTCACAATGATCTTTCCTAAGATAAGTGAAGAACATGCTCTATGTTATTTAGTCTATAAGTTGTTATGTGGAGTTCCAAAAATAAAGATTTGACTGCAATATTTAAACTTTTCCTCACTACACTACTCTACTTAGCGTAAATGAGGCTGTGTAGCTTGGAGAACAATCAAGAGAAGATGTATTCTCTTGTTGGGGTCTCTGAGGATCTCTCTTGGGAAGGAGAGGGGCAGTCATTCTGTGAGATCAGAAGGAAATCCATAGGTGAAAACTACAAGGAAACCCTGGCTGATGTGGCTCAGTTGGTTGGAGTGTTGCCCCATACACCAAAATGTGTTGGGTTTGATTCCCTTAGGGTACATACCCAGGTTGCAGTTTTGATTCCTGGTCAGGGCATGTGTGGGAAGCAACTGATTGGTGTTTCTCTCTTCTCTCTTCTCTTTCTCTCTCTCTCTCTCTCTTCCTCTCTCTAAAATCTATTTAAAATATCTTCCAGGAAAAATATTTGAACTCAGAGAAGGAGTTGAGCATCTGACACTTTGGGGGCCAAGGCAAGTATAGGCAGGAATCCACAGAAGTATGTGTTCACAGGCTATTAGGGGTATACTCTCTTCCCACTAAATTGATGAGGCATACGGAAATTCATTCTGTCTGGCCTTGAGACCTATCATTCAAGGAGGCCCTCCCTATGGAACTGGGCCTAGGAGGAAGGAGTTGGACCCTTGGGAGGGTTGACAAAAGCTCTAGGGCCATCCTGGAACCAAGCGATTATCTAGCTGATGATCAGAGAGGAAGCCAACTGGAGAGGAAGCACCTTGTTGGTACCAGCAATAAACAACCGGCAGTTATGGGAAGCCATACCTTGAGGAGGCCCAAGGACTGCTGAGAAATGGTATTGAGGTTCATAGTTCCTCCACTTTACCTTTGTTTTTTCTCACAGGTAAGAAGGGGAGAGAACATGTTTTACAACAGCATTCTGTCACTTAACTCCCTGTCTAAAGCCTAGAGTTCTTCAGATGGTTCTTGATTACCTAGGTGACACTAGGGGGCAGTGCCGCCACCATGAATTCACTTTGAGAAACCTCTGCTTGGCTCCTTCCCAGCCAGGGGCTATAGCTCTACCACTAGTCTAACTTTTTTTTTTTTTAAGAATGCAATTGTCATATATAATTTGTTTCAGAGAGGAAGGGAAAGGGAGAGAGAGATAGAAACATCAATGATGAGAGAGAACCATTGATCTCGCTTTCTGCATGTCCCCCTACCAGGGATCAAGCCCGCAACCTGGGCATGTGCCCTCACCGGGAATCAAACCATGACCTCCTGGTTCATAGATCGAAGCTCAACCATGGAGACACACCAGCTGGGCCTCTAGTCTAACTTTACCTACCCCCTTCCCTCAAGATTGTAAGCTCTTGAAAAGAGGTGAGACCTCAGAGCATCCATTCATTCATCTATTCATTGGCTGATTCAATAATGACTGAAAGTCTACTGTGTATCAGGAAAGATCTCTACACCCATCAAACACTATCTCTGCCCTTAAGGCAATTAAATGTAACTCTGCCCCACTTAGGATGAAGGAAACACTTTTGAAGCTCAGGTTGTATATAGAGATGGTGTATAGAGCATGGGATTCGCTGTTGGCCTTGGGTTCAAATTCTGTTCTTATTTCAGTGATTTTCAACCTTTTTCATCTCAGGCACACATTAACTCATTACTAAAATTCTGCAGCACAGCAAAAAAAAAATTAACCCCCCCACACACATTATATTTTTTGCCAATCTGACAAAAAAAATAGGTGTAGTTTCTTGTTGTTTTGTTTTTAAGTATATTTTTATTGATTTCAGGGAAGAAGAGAGAGGGAGAGGGAAATAGAAACACCAATTATGAGAAAGAATCATTGACCGGCTGCCTCCTGCACGCCCCTTACTGGGGATTGAGCCTGAAACCCAGGCATGTGCCCTTGACCAGAATCGAACCTGGATCTTTCAGTCCACAGGCCGATGTTCTATCCACTGAGCCAAACCAGCTAGGGCAAAAATAGGTATAGCTTTGATTCATTCACACAAGATGGCTATTGTTGTGTTGGCTGTTGCCATTTTTTAAAATTTGACAATCTAAGGGAAAAGCGGTCAGTGCCCCTGACCAGTCAGGTTTGCATGTTTTAAAAATTCTTGCAGCACACTGGTTGAAAATTGCTGCTCTAGTTAGCTGTGTGAACTTGGATGGCTCATTTAACCCCTTAGGACTTTACTTTCCTCAGTAAAATGGTAATCACACTAATCTCAGATATTTTTGTGGTTTATTTAATCCCCAAATAAGCAAAGTACCTGGTGCATAGCAGGCATTCTAATGTTGGTTATTCTTATTAAGGGCTAAATAAGTAGGTGAAAATTGCCCTGTAAGTTTAGATAAGAGAGCCATGAAACCAGGTAGCTTTTCTGACTCAGTAAAGTCATTAAGATTTGTGGACTCTGCATTGAAGGCAGCAGCCCTTTCTTTTTTTTCTTGCATTTTATTTTATAAAATAACAGATATCTATTATTACAATTGTAATGTCTCCATCTTTTAGATAAGTAACTGAGGCTTAGAGAGGGGGGAAAAAAAGGCCTGTTTAAGGTCAGATAGCTAGGAAGTAGTATAATGCCTTGAATCAAGCCACATACCATTTTCAGTTTCCCAGTGCCTTTTGTCAGCTGTGTCCTCTGTGGCCTCCTTTTTCTTTGCCTGTTCCCATTGTGAGGGGAGGAAAGTTTGGTCCCTAAACTTAGAACTCTAGCCGAGTATGTTTTGTGGTATAGAGCAGGTGGCCATTTGAGCACAGGCAGTGTGGAGTAGCATAAGTTAATGGCAGTAACCACCCTGCCTGGAACTTTACAGTTGTGCATTGATTTGCTTTTAGGTGGGTGGCTGATGTAGCTGCTGCCAAGCCTGTAATGGGATCTCAATGGGCTTCAGGTGTTTGGGCATTGACGCAGTTTTACAAATAATTCTTCACACACCTTTCCTCTTGAAGCTTCAGCCTTGCTTTCTGACCCTACTCTGGGCTTCTGAAGTGGCCGATTCTATCACTAATTTGTTTAATTAGGTAGATGCATTGGGTATATGGGGAGGAGGTGCTCTGGGCTTCAGAACTGACCTGATCTCCCCTTTCCTCCACAGACCTCATATATAGGCAGCCTTCACATAAGAAAGAGAGGCAAAAGGGGGTTCTTTCTTACATCCAAATACTTCAGGTAATTAGGGAAGATTTTTTCAGAGGTAAATCTCTTCCCCTCACTGGGTCCCAGTTTTCCGGTTTATGCTGCTTGAACCCTATAGTACAGTGGTCTGCAAACTGCGGCTCTCGAGCCACATGCGGCTCTTTGGCCCCTTGAGTGTGGCCACGAAGTTTCAATTGCACTGTACATGCGCGCCCGCTTGTGGTATTTTGTGGAAGAGCCACACTCAAGGGGCCGCAGTTTGCCGACCACTGCTATAGTACTCCAGAGTCTCTTTGAGGGATTTTTACTGTAGGGCTGAATATAATCCACAACCCGTGTCTTACAAACTGAAACCCTAGTCCCTATAGTACATGTATCAGAATCTAGGAGGTACACATTGCTGTGGGATGAATGGGATTTAGTATCTGGGAGCAGCAATTTTACTTATAGATGCTATCTATTTCATTTTTAAAACATCATTATTTGAACAGTAGACTGTAAAATTTACAACAAATGATTAAGACTAAACCTGAGGCTTTAAAGAAATTCTGGCTTGCAACCATCTATTTATATCATCCCCTGCTTTGCTCCCTCCTTTTGGTCCCTGGGTATGTGCATCCTTTATTTATTTATTTATTTTTTGTGTGGTTCCATTTAGTCTTTAATATGGCAGGGAAGATAGGTAGGTAGGTAAATAAATGATCAACTTGGACAGATAGTGATATTCATGTAGATGGTTTGAGTATATATTTTATATGTTCTCTCAAATAATTTTCTCTCCCTCTCCCCCATTAAATAATTTTAGAGAATGATAAAGGAGCTAAGGAAACAGAGGTACACTAAAATTTAGAAACTTGCTCAAATTCATATAGCTAGTAAGCAGTGGAGCCAAGATTCAAGCCAGATGGTCTACTTTCAAATTCTGTGCTCATAATCACTATGCTATGTATGATACCTCTCACAGTATGTATATCTGATCAAACTTTATGACCATTCAAATAAGTAGAAGTTCTCAAATTCATCACTACTGCATTCATAGTCTACTTCTTGGCTGATATTTCCTTCCATGGTATATACACTATTAATATCACATAGTATTAACACTATTAATAGTTATCACTGTTTTATGCAGTGAAAAAAGATTATACACACACACACATAGAGACACAAAGAACAAAGTATTATCTTTGGAGAAGGTACGAGATGGCACACATAAACAGAATTCAAGTGAGATATCCACAGGCAGCTTAATAATATGTAAGGTAATGTCATGCTTCAGTACATGATCTACAAATCAGTTCCTAGAGGTGTTTGGTGCAATAATAAACACAACACCTTCCTTCTACTATGTTTACTTAAAAAAAAAATTAATCCATTATTTATTAACATTATCCAGATTTTTATTAACTTAAATTGACATTGTTAATTTAGAATGACAAGTCCTTAGTATATATGCCTTTATTTGGCGAAAACCTACAGGTTCTTCTCAATACCACAGGATCATGAAGACTTGCAGTTACCGGTGTTTTGTAACAATTAAGATAATGTTCAAATAATTAAGTTACTTCACTGAAATATTTAAAAGAATATTCTGAGGAGTGTTTGAAAGCTTTGTTTATAAATAGTGATTGATATATTTAGTTAGAAATTTGGTGTTGAAAATAAACACCCTTATATAAAACATTGTTTTAATACATTGCTCTGCTAATAAGGCTAGTTATTAGATATACTATTTCTAACACTAAAGAATAAAGCTTTATCTTCAGATTTATTTTATTCATAGGACTCATATTAATGAAGAACGATGTATCCAACAAAAATAAACTGGCATATTGCAAATGGCATTCTGTAAAAGTGAAAAAGGAGGCTGCAACAAAAGAAACTAGATAACTGCATTACACATTCTTTATACAAACAGCCCATTCTCAATAGAATTAAATGCAGATCAAATGCATTTAAAAGTTTTTATGCCTATATGGCAATTATAATTTTCACCCATAATGAGAAAATGAACAACAATAATACAGAACACAGTATTTTTAATGATTATAGAACATTTAAAACCTTCAACCATCCACTGGATTCTTAGATCAGATTGGCAACTGAAATTTCACATCCACCTGGGCTTGTTTGGCTAAGTTCACTATTTTAGAGAGCTTTACAACCATTTTAGCAGCGTCATCCAAGGCATCACAAGCAAGAATTTTAAGTCCACTGTCAGTTATCAGTGCCCTAGCATCATCCACTCGTGTACCTTGTAACCGTACCACAATAGGTATTTTAATTTCCAAATCTTTTACTGCCATGACTATACCCTGTGCAATAACATCATACCTCATGATTTCTCCAAAAATGTTGACCAGAATAGCTGGTACCTTTTTGTCTGAAGTGATAAGCTTAAATGGTTTTGTTACTTGATGGACTGTGGCACCACCACCAACATCAAGAAAGTTGGCTGGAATCCCTCCATTAAGGTTTATTATATCCATTGTGGCCATAGCCAAACCAGCACCGTTTACTAGACAGCCTATATTCCCATCTAAGCCAATGTAGTTGATATCTGCCTTAGCTGCATCTTTGTCCCTTTCATCTTCCTGAGTCCAGTCCTGGAGATCAAAGATTTTCTTCTGGCGATAAGCTGAATTAGAATCAAAATTGATCTTCGCATCCATACACAGCACAGCTCCATCTGAATCCTCTACCATAGGATTTATTTCTACCATGGTTACATCATATTTCAGAAAAAGGTTATAAAGCTGGACCATGTTTTCTGCTGCAGAATCTACAACATTAGGTGCAAATCCCATCTTCTGTGCAAGCTGATAAGCTGGTTCCTTTTTGATGCCTTCTACAATATCAATAGGTTCTTTAACAATGGCTTCAGGAGTCTCTGCAGGAACATCTTCAATGTTGACACCACCTTGAGAACTTCCTATTAATACAGGACCTTGAAATGACCTTTCCATTGTTATTGCAAAGTATGTAGTATTCTCTCCTGGAATATCTTTGCTCACAAACCAACACTTGATTGCAAATTCTGCCCTTTTCTCCTGTTTGCTTGGTAAACAACTTTTCCCAATCATTTGTGAGGAAACAGCTTTTGCTTCTTCTGGAGAGAAAACTATCTTCACTCCTCCTTTGAGACCACTTTCAATGTTCCTTTTCCTCTACCACCAGCTAAAACCTGTGCCTTTATCACAATATCTTTTGAAACTAATTTTTTGGCAATTGCATAAGCTTCATCTGGTGACTTAGCCACATGTCCTTTGGAAATAGCGATTCCAGCTTCTTGCAACAATTCCATTCTATATAATAAAGAGGTAATATGCAAATTGACCCTCACTCCCTCACACTGCCACAAGATGGCTGCGCCCACAGCAGAGGCAGGGTTCCTGTAACACAAGATGGCTGCACCCACAGCAGAGGTGGGGTTCCCGTAACAAGCCATAATGAGCGATCAACAGGGACCTGAGGCTGTGTGGCATTGGGCCAGGCTGGAGGACCTGAGACCACGCCCCCCACCTGGCAGGGCTTGATGGGGACCTGAGTTTGCGCCCCCCGCCCTGGGCCAGGGGACCTGAGGCCATGCCTCCCACCCAGTGGGGCTTGAAGGGGGTGGGGCCAGCCAGGTCTGGATCTCGCCCAATGAGGGTGGGGCTGGCCAGGTCTGGGTGTCTCACGCAATTTTGAGTTGCACGTGGGTGGGCAGGGACTTGATTCTGGGTCCCGTGGTGTGCCCCAGACTCTGACAGGAGGAAGATTTTCATATACATTTTACTAATTTTCTTTCATCTCTGACACTTCTATTATAGAGAAAGGGCAAATAGCAATATTAAAATATTTCCTCTAATTAATTCCCTTTTAATGTGCATGAATTTCATACACCGGGCCACTAGTACTCATATATTCATGTAGTGAGAAATTCCTTTGTTGTTGTTGCTGCACTTGGAGTCCATGGTTGTTAAACAATCTAGAATTTCCCAGAACCTGAGCAGCGGCCCGCAGCGCCGTCCAGGGCGGGTGGCTCCTAAGGGTTGTGGCAGCCATCAGCTGGCTGGAGAATATGGAGGCTGCCATTTCTGAGTCCGACCTGCACAGACACAGCTAGCATCCTTTATTTTAATGCTGCTTAAAGCTTTATTGCATGGCATCTTTGAGAAATACTAGCTCAGGCCAGATGAGCTGGCGTCTGGGGTCAAAGGGAGCCAAGAAAGAATTTTTTTCCTCAGAGGTGGAGCCACTTCTCAGAGTAGAAGGGTAGGATCCTAGTTAGAGATATTATCCCTGGAACCAGGATCTAGATATGCTCTCCCACTAGAAAATGAGGTTTCTCTTTCCTCTGAAGTGGACATCTCACCTGAAAGCAAGCAAAGCTTGGCCTCATTTCCAAGTCTTGAGATTTCCTTATAGCCTGCAGTCCAAGGGTCATCTGTTTTATACTTTTGTTATTTTTTTAGCCTTAATTATGATTTAAGACCATTATTTCCCCCCCCCCCTTACTACCTCACTTTGGAACTTCAGTAGGCTGAGAGACATTGCTCATCTCTTCAAGCACTGGAACCTAAAGAAGTAGAAAATTTATATACATCTCATTTCTCTGTGTTCATAAGGGAAGACACTGCTTACATAGATTAAAAATTCTCTACTGATTCTGAAATCTATTTTGTTTTTGGACTATTCTAGGTGCGTTCTTTTTTTTATTTTCTTGTTTAAAGTATTACAAATAGTAGTACACATGTCTCTTTTATAGCACTTTAGTTATTTGTCCAACTTTTCCTCAGAGATACTACAGATCCTGGAACTATTTGGGCACCCATAATCTGCCTCTCATCACAGTTTTACCCATCTCACTAGTGAACCAGTCAACATGGTGCAAAAAGAGGCTAAAGAGTTCACTCCTGGGACTAGTTGTGTAGTCTGTACCTGCCGAACTCCCTTTTAATTCTGGGGTCTCTGAGCCTCTACAATGGAGCTATTGACACAGGCAAAGGCCAGTGGCTGCTCTGTTCCATGTCTTCTCCCTGCTCCCCCCACCTAGTATCCTGGCCCTATTTGTTGATCTTCAGCATTTTTGGTAGTTCTCTTTCTCTCCTGGGGCTGAATTGTTCCTTGGAACTTATTTCTCACTGATTGTATCTGGACACACTATTCTTCTGCAACCATGTGGAAAATAATTTGAATTGTTAATTGATCCCTATTATACCTAGGATGAGATAAGAGGCGCTTTAAACAATCTTTCCTGTCCACACACTATCCCTCTATCCTCTGCAAAAATAAAAAGCCAATGTCACATTTCAACAGGAACATTTTGTATTCTCCATCTAAAACCTGATGGCAGTTCTTACTGCTTATTGACTTAGAATTGAATCCTTGCCATTGAATCCTGCGTCTTTTGATCTTGCCTTATTCCCCCTACCCCCAATTCATCTTTTGTAAACATGTCCCTAGTTACACAAGTCAGCAAGAGGTAAATGAGATTGTATCTCTTAGCCATTTATGAAAACCTGATTAATCTATACTAATAAAGAGCTAATACGCTAATGAATGGTTGATACACCATAAGGGGTAAAGACCAGGTCATTAGCATATTAGCTGGGGCATTGCTCCGGAGACCAGACAGAGTGGAAGCAGGGAGGCGCCAGGAGGAGGCGGGACCATCCCGTGCCAGGGAGGGCAGGGGTGAGAGCCTAACGCCCCACCACAAGTCCTTTGCCACCCACCACTCACACTCTGAGTGCCGCGTGGCCCACCTGCCAGGGGAAGGAGCACAGCGCAGCAGGCGGGAGGCTTCCATGCTCTCCTCTGGCGCCATGAAGGGGCGGAGCCGCCACATTGCTGTAGAGACAGACAAAAGCAGGGAGGCACCCAGCGAAGGCGGGACCAGCCCGAGGCCACTAGAGGGACTGAGGGCGGAGCTCGAAGCGGCCAGAGGGTTTGGGGGCTGGGCCAAGCACGCTGGAGCTCTGCAGACACCCAGGTTTGGGTGTCAAGGCAGGGCTGCAGATGGGTGGGCCAGGGCGCTCTGGTGGGCTCCTAGTAGAATGATAAAGCTCAAGAGAAGAAAGAGGCCATTTAAGCCACACAACTTGTTGTAGATGGGAAGCAGGATTGATTGGGAAGCTGAGGCTAGAGAAGGAAAGAAGGAAATGCGCTGCCTTGAGATCACACAGCAAAGTGGAGACACAAGTGAGATTTTCAGGTTTTCTGACATCTGATTTAAGATACGAAAGGTAAGATCATCAACTTTCACTGCCCCAGTGAACAGTGAAGGTTGATGACATGGGAATGTGGCTTTTCTCCAAAGTGGTTGTTGACTGAGCCTGGTGGGAAAGCCAGAAACCATATCTATACACAGAGGTGGTCAAATTTCATTATCTGGCTGGGATATATGGACTAAAAGAGAGATAGAGCAGTTAGTCACTTGAGAACCCTAGGGCTCCTAAGTTCCTCTGAGCCTTTGGCATTAAGAGAAAGCATAGGAGAGCCAGGAGGTGTTGTTCAGTGGTTGAGTGTCGACCTATGAACCAGGAAGTCAAGGTTCCATTCCCTGTCCAAGCACATGCCCAGGTTTCGGGTTGGATCCCCAATAGGGGGAGTGTAAAGAGGCAGCTGATCAATGATTCTTTCTCATCATTGATGTTTCTATATCTCTCTCCCTCTCCCTTCCTCTCAAAAATCAATAAAAACATATATATATATAAAAGAGAAAGCATAGTAGAGAAGAATGGTATAGGTTTTAGAGTCATACACATCAGGATTCTAGTCTAGGCTCTACGGTTTTAGAAAGATTGCCTCTAAATCTTAGCTTTCTCATTTATAAAATGGAGATAATAGCTATTGCAGGGTTTTTCAGTGGCATATAATAGGTACTTAATACATATGAGCTACTTTTTCCTTGGGGCCTCTGAAGCTGTAGATTGTAAGCTCTGAGAGTGACTGGGGGACCTGGATTTGGAGGCATAGTAGAAACTTTGTGGATACAGTGGAGGTGTATGTGTGTGTTTTGAGGGGGAAATAATGATTTATTCATAGGGAAGGACATCAGCAACACTGTGTCCTTGTTCCCTGTTTGTATCTCCAAGTAAGTTTTTTCATCTCACCCTTCCACCTCTACTGCTTTCAACCTTTCCCCTGCCCTTGCCAAAAATAAAAAAAATAAAAAAAAAATAAAGAAAACTGCCGGATGCCAGCAAGACCTCATTAGGATGTGGCTCAGCTTCATTGCCTTCACCCCCAGTGATAGGCATGCTGGTGTGCAGCTGCCTGCCAGAACCATTAACATGCTAATATCAGGGACTTGAAAACAGATCTCACATGTCTTCTCCTGGCTGATTTCCCTTTCCTTCCCACTGCTCAGCCCAGAGGCCCAGAACATCAGGGGGCTCCTCAGCTACTATATTGAGGTACTCACCCTGTTTCCGCCCTCAGTCCCACTCTTAAACTGTGTGAGTGGTAATGTAAATCATGGCTGGGCTCTAATCAGGGCTGGAAAGAAGCATCTCAGCCCCCAGACACAGCACAACTTTTGGGTGTATAGATATCACAGTCCCTGCTTTGTCTCAGCTGTTCTTTCTTAGGGCACTGTAAATGGGACTCAGTCTGAAGGTGTGGGCGTTATTCCTAGTTGCTAATGATAAAAGAGCAACTTGGGAACAAGATGCAGGAGTTAAGCCAACAATCTCTACCTTTAGTTTTTAATCCATCTTGGGAGTGGAAAGCTGCATGGCATAATAGAGGGAGGGAAGTAACAGAAAGCACTAAATTTGAATAGGTTTGGAGTCAAACAGATCTGACTCTGCTACTGACTAACTGAACCTTTACTTTTCTGAACTTTACTTTCACTATTTGTAAAATGGGCCTAATTATAATCATATCAGAGGGTTCTTGGGAAAATTAAAAGGGATAATATATATAAAGTTATTGGGGTGTGGTAGTGCTCATAATAGATCCATCCCCTACCTCAGAAGTACTTTGGGCAAAGAGATGCTAACCTCACTTCTTGACTGTTGCTCAAGTGTATTTTCTTGCCAGACCCTGGGCACCTTATGTTCTCTAAGGCTAGGGACCAAATGAGGTCCACTTTTGTGTCCTCTGTGTCTGGTACAGGCTAGGCATTCAATCGGTGGTTGTTTTGTTTTCTCTTCCAGGTGGTGAAAACTATTGGCCTGAGGGAAGTTTGGTTCTTTGGTCTGCAATACCAGGACACTAAGGGTTTCTCCACTTGGCTGAAACTCAATAAGAAGGTAACTGCTTACCCCACTCTTGGGTTTGGAATTCATTCCTTTCCAGATCTTGCTCAGGGGGGTAACATGTGCTAGCTGGCAAATCCAGGACACCTAGGTCTGTGTTTTCCACTGGGAAGTCTGTTGACCACAGGATCAGAATAAGGGCAGAAAGAAGATTTAGCCAAGGTAATATTGTTCTGCTTCCACTATAATTTCTCATAGCAAGAATGGCCAGGGTCCAAGGAGGAAGGTATCTTTCCCTTCCTACTGGAAGCTCTGTCTTGAATTTTAACTTGTTTTTAGACCTTAACCATAGCGGTTCCTCAGGAGGAGATTGGTATCCATTTTTGTTTTCAAAGTCAAGGGGTTTAGGAATTTGTTAAAAAGAGAGTCATATACTCTTGAACTGGAATCTCAAAGGTCTCATAACCTATCTTGTCTCTTTTCCAACCTGTCAACTGATGCCTTAACTCCATATAGATGTTCTTTCTTCATTTTCTATCTCAATTGATCTCCAAATGGGATTATCTGCTCTCTACCTCTAAGTAGCATCTCTGCAGGAACATGGCAATTATTCAACTCAGTATCCTCAAACAGTCTGCCTTTGTCTTTGGAGGTCTACATTCTGTCCTGTGAATTGTTTGTCTGATGGTATCTAGGAGGTAGGTGCCTCAACTTTTGGCTAGCAGTGTTTTGTTTTCCCAACGAGTGGAGACTTTTGCTGGACAATTGTAGAATCCTTGGGAGCCAATTTCAGGCTTTAAAAAGCAACCTAATTTGTTCTCTTACCTAGCCAATTCCCAGGCCTTAGTCATGTATCCTGGTCTTTCGTTTGCTAATTTATGGAGTTGGGGGAGCCTTAAAAGAGGTGCTTTCTTAGGTATCCTTTTAGAATTTGCATACAGTTGGATATATTGTCAGATGATGGTGGCTTTGGGGCTTATGACCATCTTTTTAAAAAATAATTCTTTATTGTTGAAAGTATTACATATGTCCCCTTTTCCCCCCATTGACCCCCTCCAGCCTGCCTCCATCCCCCTGCTTGACCATCTTTATTTCAGGTACAAATCCTCATCAGAAAGCAATTGTGGACATGGGATTGTGTCCCCAATGAAAATAATGTGTCTCTTTTCTGAATTACCAGGAGAGTTTCCCTCTGGCTCTTTGGGATTACCCAAATTTATTACCTTTCAGTGTCTTCTCCCCACCCTAAAGCCACTCCAGTCTATTTTTTTTTTTTGAGAACCCATAACTCCTTGCTGCTCCCAGGTGACTGCCCAGGATGTGCGGAAGGAAAGCCCCCTGCTCTTCAAGTTCCGGGCCAAATTCTACCCTGAGGATGTATCTGAAGAATTGATCCAGGATATCACACAGCGCCTGTTCTTCCTGCAAGTAAAGGAGGGTATTCTCAATGATGATATTTACTGCCCACCTGAGACTGCCGTGCTGCTGGCCTCCTATGCTGTCCAATCCAAGTATGGTGACTTCAATAAGGAAGTTCACAAGTCTGGTTACTTGGCAGGGGACAAGTTGCTTCCACAGAGGTAAGGTTGTGACTGGCTATCTGCCCTAGCCAGAGGGCCTGTGGCCTAAGGCTGACCAATTCCTATTACACAGGGGCTATCAGATCTGTTCCTCCCACCTAGGGTCTGTCTGAAGACCATGACATTATGGTAGTCAGAGAGAGACATTTGCTTATAGCACCATGCCCTGTTGTTATTTCTTGGGCTCTCAAAATAAAAAGCTCCCCCAATTCCGTTTGCCTGATTATAGAACTTCATTACCTGGAAACTGGTTCTTTTATTGAGAACCAGAGATGGATTGATTTTCTATTGTCCTTGGTTCCATTTTTCTCAATCCTTTTCACTGATTTAGACCTCTTATATCAGGTTCATAGGGGGAGAGAGAGAACTATGCAAGCCAGGGATATGGTAGCTCAAACAGTCCTTTAATATTGATAATCAGTGTCCAGAGCTTTTTGCTTTTGTAAACTTCACAGTTGAATGATCTAAAAATTCATTATGTTTGTTTTAGCATCACAGCAATATACAAAATAAGTAAGGTAGGCATTATCCTTATTTCCTGGTTAAGGAAACAGGTGCAGAGGTACTTGCTCTGACTTGCTCAATATCTCACAACTCATTTGAGGCAGAGCTGGACCTAGAATCCTAGTCTCTTGAATATTTAACCCTGGATTTCCCCCCCCACACACACTGTATTCAATGACCATTTTGATAGGCTTTTTGGGATTGGAAGTAAAAATTCGGCTTCATTCTGGGAGCCTCCACCGCATTGGAACTGTGGCATATGTACAACTTACCTGAAGGTATTAGGGATATTGCTTGTGCCCTGGGACTCCACCTATGTGCCCAGTGACTCCATGAGTCGCTGCCATGATGTCTGAAATGGTGTTTGAAACAGACCTTGTTTATGATCTAGTAGATTTGAGAGGTTGAGCCTGTTAGTTTTTTTCAAAGCCATTTGAGCTTAGTTCTCTGTTCTAAAGCCACAGGCTGTGATCAGATCCCTGAGCAATATTCTCACAAACACACTACTGGTTCCACAAGGATCTAGAAGAGAGTGTGCAGGTATCTGTGAGGCCCATCCCTACTTTAAGCCCCACAAATCAGCAAAGACTCTTGATACATTATTGCTCTGCTTGGGGAACACAGCATATTATTGGATATTCTGTTAAAGGTATGAAGGAAAGCGTTCCAATTGTTTTTCTTGGTCCCTCATTCTCGTATCTTTTCTACCTCTCAGGCAGTTCCTTATGTCTAATTAATACCTCCTGCTGTAATTTCAGTCTGCTTCCAGTGTGACCTCAGTGGGCTGACTCTACAACCCCTTTACATTAAACCCTTAGAGAGATAAGTGGGCTTTCCTTAACACCTGTAATTTGGGCTTTGTGCTTTAAACTACTCAATACCCATTTTCTTTCCAGGGTCCTGGAGCAACACAAGCTCAACAAGGACCAGTGGGAGGAACGGATCCAGGTGTGGCATGAGGAGCATCGGGGCATGCTCAGGTAAGCCTGACCTAGCAACTGTGAGCTTCCACTGCTCCTGCAGGGAGAACGGCTCTGGGGGCATAAGAGGCAGAAAACTGGGGGAACACTGGAGGATGTTGGGGAGAGAGAGAGAGGGAGAGAGAGAGAGAAAGAAAGAGAGAGAGAGATTGAAAGAGAGAAATGCAGTGTACAGGGTAATTTAGAAATATATAGAAGGCTAATCAGAACCAGTATAAAGCTATAGTATAAAGTTATATTATTTTGTGAATGATAGCAACTGATAGCCCAAATAGTTTTGACCATAAAGAAATGGAGGGGCCCTTGGGGTCCTTAGGGAGCATGTGGGCCACTAGAGGCTCCTCCCCAAAAAAGAAACAGGGAATGAGCTCTTTCATGGCAAACCACTTGGAGGCTCTCTAGTTGAGGAACAAATCTTGTTGTTTTGCCATCAGCATTCCATCTGGGCTCTCCTGAGAACATGCCTGTAAAAGAGGATTCTATGACAGCTAACATGCAAGGTTCAGCCTACCCTTATTTCCCCTTGGGAACTTCAGACCTCAGGCTTCATGTTATGTTCTGTTTACCATCATCTGCTCACCTTCCATCCCCTTTTGCATCCCTATTGGCAAGATACTTGTCAAAAATGCAGAGCAGATAGGCTTTCTCTCTCTCTCTAGGCCTAATTCACAGGCTTCCCTCTGTAACCTCCCACTCTGTTGTTTAGGGAGGATGCTGTCCTGGAGTATCTGAAGATTGCCCAGGACCTGGAGATGTATGGTGTGAACTACTTCAGCATCAAAAACAAGAAAGGCTCAGAGCTGTGGCTGGGAGTGGATGCTCTGGGTCTCAACATCTATGAGCAGAATGACAGGTATATCTCAGAAGTCTCTTAGATTATTTGGACCACTCTGGCATTTAGAGCTCACCAGAGAGTAAGACTGTACCTTCTAGGGCACACCTGGGTAGTTCTTTTTCTACCTAGTTTAGACCAGCCCAGATAATTGCATAACCTCCCCCAGGCCTTTAAATCTTGCATTGACTAGACTTGCACTATTCACTGTGACTACATGTGGCTACTGAGCATTTGAAATGTGACTACTTTGAATTGAGATGTGCTGTAAATATAAACTACACACCAGACTTTGAAGACTTAGTATAAAAAGCAGAATGTAAAATGTCTCATTAATATTTTTTGAAATATTGCTTTGCATTTGTAAATGATAGTATTTTGGATATACTGAGTTAAATTAACTGTTATAACAGTTAATTTCACCGGTTTATTTTTACCGATTTTTAAGTGGCTACCAGAACATGTGGCTCTTATTATATTTCTGTTGGACAACACTGGCCTAGAACCTACTTTGTCAGGATTTATAATTAATCCAATCCCTATATAATGAGTAAGTGCCTTTTGGCCTATAAACTCGCTACAACCTTGTCTTATTTGCTTATTTTTTCCCCCTGTGGTCTGCTCTTGTTGAGGATGGAGATCAATAGATTATTGTTCCACGTAACTTCTGAATCTTGGATCTCATTATTTACTTTCTCCCCAACTTTTACAACCTGGATGGAAGAGTCCCAGTTAAATAGGAGTGGGGATTCTATTACAAGGTCCATGCCACACAACACATATAATAAAACAAATCTGAGAGATTGGGACAAAGAGTAATGTGTTGGTTGTAGTATTGGGAGGTCCTTTGTGCAGCCTCAGTGCTGACAAACTGACCTGGTGGCATGTCATGACATTGGCTGAGCAAGCAATGAACCTACCTCCTGAAAGGAGAAGTTGGCAAGGCACCAACCCTCTATGTCCTTCTTGTTTTGCCCTTGTCCTGATGTTCTTGGTCTCCATTTCTACAGACTGACTCCCAAGATAGGCTTCCCTTGGAGTGAAATCAGGAACATCTCTTTCAATGACAAGAAATTTGTCATTAAGCCCATTGACAAAAAAGCCCCGGTAAGTGATTCCTCCAACTAGCCAAGACACGTACTTGCCAAGGGATAATGCTAGAAGTAATCATGTAATTATAGTTTCCTCTCCCTTTCTTGGTGTGTGTGTGTGTGTGTGTGTGTGCACTGTGCCATGGGTACCACTGTTTCTCAGGTAAAATAGTCAAACTTGTGTGTGTGTGTGTGTGTGTACACGAGGCACAAAAGGAGGTTGGTGATGGAAAGGGATGTTGATGCCAAGAAATGGTTAGGAGGCATCCTGTGCCTTGTGCCATCCTGCTACCTATGTTTCAGGAGAAACATGGGTGAGGGAGAGCCACAAGCAGTCTAAGTGCTGCCTCTTAGACACTGTCTTCTGCTGCCCCAGGGCTCTGGGTGGAAACAAAGAGTATATGCTATCTTATCTTTTAAAGCCTGTAGGCCCCAGAAAGTGGAAACTGTTGATATATAGGTGGCAAAAGTAGGTTTACAGTTGTTCCTATGAAAAATAATACAATAATTCATAAAAATTCAAGAATGAACTCTTTGTTTTATGTACTCACGACTGTAAACAGTCCAGCCACCCATACATACTACACTCATCAGTGTATTTTGAAGGGATTATTGGGCCTCAAAGAGAGGCCCCTGAGATCAAAAAGGATCCCTAAATTAGAAGATAAAATCAATTCCTGACTTACAACTAGATTGAGGGTATTTTAGGATGTATAGTTTGAAAGAAATTGTGCTTAGTTCAAAGAGCACTGATTTCAGAGTCAAGCCTGGGTTGTAGTTCTGGGTCTGCCACTAAACTGCCTTTTGACCCTGGGCAAGTAACTTCACCATTCTGATAATTAGCATCATCATATGTAATGTAACATTTAGTTAATTATCTTTCCAGTGCTTTTGGACTTAGAGAAGTTCACCTTTATCTATCCCTCCAAACTTTTTCTAATTTCCGGTTTCCCACCAGGACTTTGTCTTCTATGCTCCCCGGCTGCGGATTAATAAACGGATCTTGGCCCTGTGCATGGGGAACCATGAGCTATACATGCGCCGTCGCAAGCCAGACACTATTGAGGTGCAGCAGATGAAGGCACAGGCCCGGGAGGAGAAGCACCAGAAGCAGATGGAGCGGTAAGTGATGTGGAGATGGAGTGGGACCAGGACCAGGCCAAAGAAATCTATCTAAATTGCCAAGTCTAGTCTGCTAAAAGCAGGACAGACATGAAGTCATCCTGGAACTGGAGGAGGGCAGAGAGAGAGAGAGAGAGAGAGAGAACGAGAGTACACTCTATTGTACAATGACGACACCCCCTCCAAGAAGCAGGCGTCGGAATTAGGATTTCAGAGGCTCATAGGAAGGAGAGTCATTTCATAGCCCCCCGTTATCTATGATCCCATTGCTCTTCTAGGCAAACTCTGGGTTGTTTCAGGCTATCTGATCAGTAAAGTGATAATAGCAGAAGGCTCTATACACATTTAAACCTAGACTATATAGGGGTTTTTTGAGTGGAATTTGGTAGAGCCACCATCAGCATCAACTTGGGAACTTGTTAGAAAGGTAGAATCTGAGACTTTATCCCATACCTATTGATTCAGAATCTGCATCTTGAGATCCTAGGTAATCATTTCTCCAATGAAGATATGAAAATGGCCAACAGGCACATGAAAACATCTTTAATCATTAGGGAATTGTATATCAAAACCACAGTGAGGTACCACTTCATACTCACTAACATGGATATAATAAAAACAGAAGATAATAGCTGCTGGCAAGGAAGTAGAGAAATTGGAACTCATATACATTGCTGGTGGGAATGTAAAATGGTTCAGCTGCTATGAAAAAAGAGTTTGGTGATTTCTCAATAAGTTAAACATAGATTGTCTATATAATCCCATAATTCCACTCCTATTCAAAAGAACACAAAACAGGTTTTCAAACAACAACATATACACATGTTCATAGTAGTATTATTTACACTAGCCATAAGGTGAAAACAGCCCAAATGTCTATCAGTGGATGAATGAATAAATTATATACCCATACAATGGAATATAATTCAGCCATAAAAAGGCATGAAGTACTGATAGAAACTATAAATATAGATGAACCTCTAAAACATGCTAGGTGGAAGAAACCAGACACAAAAAGTCCATTTTGTATGATTCAATTTATATGAAATATCCAAAATAATTAAATCTATAGACACAGAATGCAGGTGGTGTTCAGGGTCTTGGGGAGGGGAAATGGGTGTGGGTTTTCACTTTGGGGTGATGAAAATATTTTGGAACTAGATAGAGGTAGTAATTATATACCATTATAAAAGTACTAAATGACACAGAATTGTTTGCTTTTAAATGGTTAATTTTATTTTATGTTAATATCACCTTATTAAGTTATTTAAAAATTAAGATCATAGGTGAACCATTTTACATTCCCACCAGCAATGTATATGAGTTCCAATTTCTCTACTTCCTATACATTTCATAAAAAAAGAGCTTGGAACTTCAGGAGGCTTCTAATCCAGTAGGCTGGAAAATGACACCATGTATGAGAAGTCAAACACCAAGGTTCACATTTATTCTTTAAAAAATTGCTGACACCCTAGCCGGTTTGTCTCAGTGGATAGAGCCTCAGCCTGTGGACTGAAGGGTCACAAGTTTGATTCTGGTCAAGGGCACAGGCCCAGTTTGTAGGCTTGATCCCTAGTTAAATGGGTGGGGACTGAGGGTCCAAGGCCTGGGAACCTTGGGGATCCCAATGCATCCTTGTGACTTTGCTATCCTGTTTAATCCCTTCTTTCTCCTTTCCTAGTGCTCTGCTGGAAAATGAGAAGAAGAAACGTGAGATGGCAGAAAAGGAGAAGGAAAAGATTGAACGAGAGAAGGAGGAACTGATGGAGAAGCTGAAGCAGATTGAGGAACAGACTAAGAAGGCTCAGCAAGGTAAGACTTGGTGTCACCTTGGAGAGTAGGTTTTTCCAGAGCCTGACTCTATGAGCTGGAGACCCTTCTGCCTGAGCTGCAGACTCAGGCCACATAATCCACATATGGCTACAGAATAGATAAAGTATGGGATAGGAAAAGAGTGTCCAGAACTTTCTGCTAGCTGTGCCCTGGTATGAAACATTTCTAAGAAAGAAGCTAGGTGTCTCTTATCTCTGCACTCTTCACCTCCTTTCCCCCATTTTCTCTTCTAAGAACTGGAAGAACAGACCCGTAGGGCTCTGGAACTTGAACAGGAGCGGAAACGTGCCCAGAGTGAGGCTGAAAAACTGGCCAAAGAGCGTCAAGATGCTGAAGAGGCCAAGCTGGCTCTGCTGCAGGCTTCTCGGGACCAGAAGAAGACCCAGGAGCAACTGGTAAAACTAAAAAATGGGCTGGGATTGAAGGACCTGAGTTTTCTTCCCTCTCTGACTACCTATTCACAGTTACATCTGCCTGTAGGGCTCTTTCCAGCAGGGTCTCAAGCAAATAGTTAATTCAGAAGCAAGCTAAGTCACTGGTGTGGACCAGAAACCTTTGCAAGCAGTCTTCTCTAACTAATCCTTACTTTTATTCTATTTTCTTAGCCCTTAGGGATCTGAGCTGATGAATTGACAAAGGAAAGAGAGGAAGAAGAAGGGATTCCCACTTGACTACCTAATGTGTGTTACAACTTTCCCTTTTTCCTTTTTTTAAAAATGTATTTTTATTGATTTCAGAGAGGAAGGGAGAGGAAGAGAGAGATAGAAACATCAATGATGAGAGGGAATCATTGATTGGCTGCCTCCTGCACGTCCCCCACTGGGGACCGAGCCCGCAACCTAGGCATGTGCCCTTGACTGGAATCAAACCCAGAACCCTTCAGTCCACAGACTGACGCTCTATCCACTAAGCCAAACCGGCTAGGGCTCCCTCTTATTTTCTTTTTTTTTTAAAAAAACCTATATATTATTGATTTTTTACAGAGAGGAAGGGAGAGGGATAGAGAGCCAGAAACATCGATGAGAGAAAAACATCAATCAGCTGCCTCCTGCACACCCCCTACCGGGGATGTGCCCGCAACCAAGGCACATGACCTTGGCCGGAATTGAACCCGGGACCATTCAGTCCGCAGGCCAATGCTCTATCCACTGAGCCAAACTGCTTAAGGCTCTCTCTTATTTTCTTACTCCTCTTCCAGAAATCCCCATGGCATTAACCCATATTGGAATATATGTCCAGATAAGGAAATTAGGGCTCAGAGAGGTTTAGGAGACTTCCCAAAGGTCATACAGTGTGATTAACAATGAGAACCCTTTTTGGCCTCTCTGAAGCGTCTGCTCCCTAAAATCATATGTGCCTATACATTTTTTTCAGGAGGGGAAGGTGAGCATCAATACTTTACTAATAATTTTCAGGGTTCTGTGACTCAGAAGTTAGCAATCTGTGACCCAAATTCCTTGTATATGTTGTTCACTGTGCTATTTGCAGTGGGAATGCAGGAAACTAAGACCTAATTCTCAGGGGGAAGCTTTCTCTAGATTTGCTCAAGGTGTGAGGGTATGCATAAGCTTTTCCCCTTATTCAGATTACCTTGTGATACTTGAGTGTCTTTCCTATACTTGACCTAGGAAGAGTCTTAGTGGAACCCTAAGCATTCTAGGATAACAAGAAAGGGTTTGCCACTTCAGGCAGTGACACAATGATGTCTAGTGCACTGTGGGCAATACTGAGAGGGGGAGGTCTGAGGGATGAGAAGGGAGGGAGAGCTGGAAAGGTGAGGAAGAGACAGATGATATGCTATTTGTTTTCAGAGGGTCTGTACTCTAGGTTAGGAACTCTGATTTATAATGAAATGATTTGAAGTTATTAGCATGCTATAGTAGATTGAGAATAGGAGTGGTCTTCTGAGATTCCTGGAGAATGAGTGGTAAAAAGAACCTCCAGGACAGCAAGCAAGTCCAGGGGGAGCAGCAGGGTCCCCATTGATTCCCCAGGAGAACTGGGGTTGAAGGGACCTGGGCCCTGAGGACCAGAAAGCTGAGCTCTCACAAGCTTCCAATTTATCCATAGGCCTTGGAAATGGCAGAGTTGACAGCTCGGATCTCCCAGCTGGAGATGGCCCGACAGAAGAAAGAAAGTGAGGCTGTGGAATGGCAGCAGAAGGTAAGACAGAGTGCCCAGAGCAAAGCATTGTGGGAAGGGGTACTACATGCATAGATTCCAGTTCCATAGATTCCTTAGGTTTGGGTTCCTTCCCATTTCAAGCCTTCCTTGACAGCAGGTATTATGGGAGAAGGAGCTCAAGGCTTTCTCAACTTCCCAGAATTCTTCAATGCTCTAGGGAAATTGGTACAATAGCTCCTGTTATATAGTTTAGGAAACTAAGGATCAAGCAGACGAAATGACTTGGTCTACCTGATGCCTGTCTTCTGCTGGGCCATTCTAGGCATGCATAGGCTTCTGTGAGTTAGCTTGTTCTGATTGCTTGTCCATCTCTCCCTCTGTTATTGTACAGGCTCAGATGGTACAAGAAGACTTGGAGAAGACCCGCGCCGAGCTGAAGACTGCCATGAGTACTCCTCATGTGGCAGAGCCTGCCGAAAATGATCAGGATGAGCAGGATGAGAATGGGGCAGAAGCCAGTGCTGACCTGCGAGCTGACGCCATGGCCAAGGACCGCAGTGAGGAGGAACGTACCACTGAAGCAGAGAAGAATGAGCGTGTGCAGAAGCACCTGAAGGTACCTAGGCAGGGCCAAAGAGTCCAGGAGACTATGCATGGTCTTCCCTAGATCTTCATGGCAGGGAGGGTTGGGGTAGGTGGAGCAGCCTGTCTCAAGGAGGTATGGGAGCCTGAGCCTTTCCCAAGTAAGGGCCTCAATGAGAGGTACCTCTCTGTTTGTTTGTTTGTTTGTTTATAATCCTCACCTGAGGAGTGAGGATATTTTTTCCATTGATTTCTAGAGAGAATGGACGGGAAGGGGGGCCTTGGCCAGTTGCTTAGTGGTTAGAGCAGGTTTGATTCCCAGTCAAGGGCATGTACCTGGGTTGCTGTTCAATTCCTGTCCCTGGTCAGGTGTAGGAGACAATCAATTGATGTGTCTCTCTCACATTGATGTTTTTTTCTCTTTATCCCTTTCCACTCTCTCTAAAAAAAAAAAAAAAAAATCAATGGAAAAAAAAGTCCTCTGGTGAGGATAAAAAAAAAAGAAGGGAGACGGGAGAGGGAGAGAAACATCAATTGGTTGTCTTCCACATGCAGCCTGACCTGGGTTGGGGATTGAACACCTGCAACCTAGGTACATACACTTGACCAGGAATCAAACCCACGACCTTCCAGTGCACAGGCTGAGCTGCCAGCCAGGGCCACCTCTTTATTTATTAATCAGACCCTGAGTGGCCTCTTGTTTTTCCTAACCCTCCACCTATACTCCCTTTACCTCTTATATTTAAGAAGTACTTAACTGAGACAATTTCTACCTGAATCTTTGGTACATTGTTCTACTCTCAGGGAATATTTGTCATCAGTTGCAATTGGTCCCCTAAGTTTGTGTTGTTGTTGTTTTTCCTTTTTATTCTTGCACTACTGCAATCCTAACAGGGCTAGAAAAGGCTCTTAAAAAATGTGTGTGTGTGTGTGTGTGTGTGTGTGTGTGTAAAAAGCAAGGAAAAGAAAAGAAGACAGGAGAGAGGGGGAGGAAGATAGAGGGAGGAAGCAATGGGGAGAGAGGAGTGGGAAGAGGGGAAAAACTGGTTAAATAAAGGGAGGGAAAATTAAAGGGAGCCATTAACCTCTCATTCCCATGCATCCTCACAGGCTCTCACTTCAGAGCTGGCCAATGCCCTCGATGAGTCCAAGAAGACAGCCAATGACATGATCCATGCTGAGAACATGCGACTGGGCCGAGACAAATACAAGACCCTGCGCCAGATCCGGCAGGGCAACACCAAGCAGCGCATAGATGAGTTTGAGTCCATGTAATGGGCACCTAGCCTCTAGGGACCCCTCCTCCCTTCTTCTTTGCCCCCAGACTCCTATACTCTCGCCTAACTCACACTGTGCTGGAGCCACTAACTAGAGCAGCCCTGGAGTCATGCTAAGTGTTCACTGTAGCCATGGAATGAAACCTAGCCCCTCAACCCTCACTCATTTCCCTGGACAGAGAAATAGCTCACCGTGGTGCCAATGGGACACTCTTTTCCCTCTCTGTCCCATTCAATCTATTTTGTTAAAACAGACCACTTCTACAGCTCAGAGGCACTTCCCACTTGATTTGGGAAACTTCCCTACTTTTACTGTTGTTCTGTAGGTGTCAAGTGTTGAGTATGTTGAAAACTAGCTCCCACCACTCCCTTCCTCTTCAGGGTCCTGTGATTTGATGAATTTGAGCATCACAGGGTTTTGGGAAAGAGGCAGGGCCCTGGCTATATGCTCTAGGATGTCAATTGTCCATTCCTTCTAGAATTATTTAGGTTTTATAATGATTGGAGGCTATAAAGATGTTCAGTTATTCTCTCTACCTCCCAGATTGGGCCTATTATAAACTCAGTCCCAATAGGCCTTGTCCTTGACTTCAGGGACTCAGTTTTTCCCCAGGTTGAGATGGGGAAGACAGTGCCTTCAAGAGACTTTACTAACATCTTAGAAGGCTATTTGCCATTCAGTCCAGGCAAGGTTGGGTAGAAGATCCTTTCCCCAATATCATATGGGAGCCTACACTTGTTTCAAGTTATCCCTATGGGCCCAAGTATCCCTTATTATTCTGGGTTCCTCCTCCCTTCTTGGGATTTCCTCCTCATTCAAATCCCTTCCTGCTAGAATAGTAAGGGTAGTTACCCAAAAACTCATCCAGCCCTATCTAGGACTTGCCAGAGGGAGGAAATATTCACACCTGGCTTCCATATTTTCCCTGCCATGGATCCCAGGCAACTTCTCTTATCAGGGCTACTTGGGCCACAGCTTCTGCTTCAGGGCCATCCAGACCTTGGTATGGTGAGCCCAGGATGCTGATGCCAATTGGTTCAATTGGTGAGTGGATAGAAGAAGCTGAGTGTGGTAAGAGAAGTCCATGGGCTGAATCCCAGTTTACTTGACTCCATCATGTGCCTAATAGCCCCTTCCTGTCACCTACCTCCAAGCTGGTGACTGGGACCTGCCTATGTTTAACAAACCTCTAACCCAGATCTTGCCACCAGTTGTGCTGACCCTTGGAGCTGTAAATCAGAGAACTATTGGGGGCTCTGGCCTGGTCCCTTTCACAGTCCTACCCCTGACTCTCAACTCAGGAGTAGCCACTTCCTTCTCTCTGTTTCATGAGTGTCCTTTTTTATTCTACCAGTATTATACATTCTAGTGGCATCTAACTCAATATTAATTTCTGCATGTCTTGCTAGTGAATCCTTTGAAGGTTAGAGCAGTCATTTTGGCCAAATTCCCTTACCACTCCCACATCTGGGAAGCATATACTATATTATAAAAGAATATTTTGCCAGAAACATTAATGTAAGGAGCTTTCAGTATTAGTGATATCACCTGTCACTGTAGGTCATACAATCCATTCTTAAAGTACTTGGCATTTGGTTTTATTTCTCCTTTTTTTGCCTTCTCCCGAGAGTTCAGTCCACAAGGGGCATACTGTCCCTGCATGCAGTGTCCTTAGCCCAGAGCCCATGGCTTTGATCCCTCCCCCCTTTTCCCTACTCCCGCCTGACCTTGGGGAGTTTTATGCGCATTGCTGTGAATTATATTGACACTTTCTTGGTAATATGCCGTAGATTGGCTAAATTTAAATCTGTAATTGTGGGGCAATCTAGCTGCCTTAAGATCAGTAACGCACCCCCAGGGAGGCTGGGGAGAAAAGTTAGATTTTGTATTCAGGTTTTTGGGTATGTATTTTTGAGATTTTTAAAAATTGTTGTGTTTTTTTTTTTGGAGGGGTTTATGCTCAATCCATGTTCTATTTCATTGCCAATAAAATTTAGGAAGACTTCACTGTGACTTGATGTTTCTTTCTAGCCTGAGTGGGTGACTATAAGACACTTCACTATAATTTTCACTCTGTAGACCACAATCCCTGGTCTCATTTCATTCTCACTTTAGTCCTATGGGGAATGGATATGACTATCCTCATTTTATAGAGTAACAAATGGCTGTGAAGTAATATTACTGCCCATGAGCACAAGACTGTCTAGCTTAGTAGCCTGTCCTTTTCATAGCTCCAGGCCAACTTTTCCAGTGTAGGTGGACCCTGCACATGGTCAATGTAATGTTTCTTGGGCTCGCTTAGTTTTGGGGCGTTGGGGCTGTTTTGAGGGGTGGTTTTTATCTCTGAACTACTATTCCTGTGGTCAAGCCCTGTTTTGCCTCCTTGTCAGCAAGGCCTCTAGGCTTGCTGACCTCCTACTACCTTCATTTATTGAAGTGCCAATGAAGGTCAGATAAATTATATTGAGTTGTGTTGCAAAAGGTGGTGTAGAGTGGGGTATAAAGTGAGGGTGGGTTGTTATGTATGTACAAAAGCTGTTAGGCAGTGTTTATGGTTTATAAAACATGTCGACTTTGTTGCCTATATATGTTTATCCTGATTTTGAAGATGAGGAAATTTAGACTCATATAAGCCTTCCAGGACATTTTGAACCTGGTACACTCTCACCAGCCCTTTTGGTAGGCCAGTACTTGTAAGGAAAAGTGAATTACATATTCTTTGAGCCTAAATTCTTATAATAACCTTTTAAGGCAGAGGTTCCAAACTTGACTGCACATTAGAATTTTAAAGATTCCAAAGCCCAGATCATGTCCTCAGATCAAATTATAATCATGCTTCAGTATAGTATTTGATAGTTACAAGGTGCAGAAAAACTCGGGACCCACTGCTCTGAACAGAGTATTTTATCCCATTTTACAGATGGAGAAACTGAGGCCCAACAAGATGAATTAATTTGTCCAAGGTTACAGAGATTAGAAATAGTAGAGTCAGGAGATGAACACAGGCAGTCTAGTTCATGAACCTGTGCTCTTAACCACTATGCTGTATTTTCTCCCTACCGTTCCCAACAGAGGATGGGGATGCACTGGGAATAGGATATACTTCAATTTTAAGGTCGCAAATAGAATTCTAGGGCTCTAGAACATAAGTATAATGGAGCCTTGACTTACGAGTGTCCCGACTAACGAGTTTTTTGAGATATGAGCCGTCTCTCGGCTGATTTTTTGCTTTGAGTTGCGAGCTAAAATTCGGGTTACGAGCCAGCTTCAGATACCCCACTGCTAGTTGGCACAGCGAAAGCCACAGTGAACGCCACAACATCAGCCCAGCATCACGTGTCTCACTCGTTCACTTTTTAATTTGACATACGAGTAATTTGAGTTACGAGCTTCATCACGGAACGAATTAAACTCGTAAGTCAACGCCCCACTGTATAGGAGAGGGGCTTAGGAGTTTCTACTAATTATGGTCCCAACTTTTGGTGTATTGTGGAATGAAGAAGCTTTAAGTCCCCTCCAACTTCAAGCAGAGGATATCTTTTGTATGCTTTGTATGTGGGGCTATATATCTGTAATTAATTATTTTTTAAAGAAGACAGAGGGACTTTCTGCTTCCAGGAAGATGGATGTGAGAAGCAGGATAATGGCTCCACAAAGGTATCCATGTTCTAATAATGGAACTTGTGAATACATTACTTTATATGACAAAAGGGATTTGGGGATGTGATTAAGGATTTTAAGATAGGGAGAGGGAGATGATGCTGGATTATCCAAGTGGGTCTATTGCCAGGGTGGGCAACCCCTGGCACGTGTGCCAAACATGGCACACCAGTAACTTTTGCTGGCATGCGAAACCCTCTCTTATAATCTTCCATTTATAATTTTTTTCTTAATATCGACTTTATTTTTCAGATAAATTCAGTGTAGGTGCATCTTAGATAAATAAATAATTTTACATAACAAGTTATCTTAAAGACCATAGACATGGATTGACGAGAGAGGGGAAGAGCAATTTCTATGCCTCTGCCTTAACTCTCCCTACCTTCCTAGATCCGACCAGTGTTTTGGTTTCAGTCTCAGATGCAACGGTTTTTCGTTGACAAGACAACCACCTCACCTACTTATTCAAAATTTCACTCTGTAAAAATGAAACCTTCTCTCTCGCTTTGCCCACTGGTACTAACAAAAGGGGGATAAATTTCTATGTTTCCCTCGGCAGCAAAAGTCCCACTGATACTATCAAACGGAGTCATAAAGTTTTCTGTGGGACTATCAATGTACATGTATACATTAAAAAATAAATGTAATTTTCATCATATACTGTGTTTTTGTTGCTCGAATGAATATTACTTCTTCAAGGTTCTTCACATACGTACACCTTAAGAGATAGCAAGTAGGCCTAACATGTTCTCAAAAAATTAGGGTTGGCACGCAAAAGAATTTTGAGTCAGATTTTGCTGGTTTTGGCACACACTCACAAAAAGGTTGCCCACCCCTGACCTATTGCAATCACAGGGGTCCTTAAATGATGAGAGAGGGTCAGAATAAGATTTGAAGATGCTATGCTGCTAGCTTTGAAGATGAAGGACGAGGACATAAAACAAGAATGCAAGTAGCCTTTACAAACTGGGAAAAGCATTCTCCCCTACAATCTCCAGAAGGAACACAGTACTGCCAAAATTTTTGTTTAAGCTGAATTTAAGCCTAATTTGGACTTCTATCTGGCCTCTAGGTAATAAATAAATATGTGTTCTTTTAAGCCACTATAACATTGTTATCCACTTCTCAGAATTCTCCATTTTTGAAATGACAGTGTTATAAAGATGGAGAATAGGACAGGTTGTGAGTAGTTAAGGAAAGGGGGTGAGGTGTGAAAAGTAGGTGTGGCTGTAAGAATAATATGAGGGTTCCCTGCGGTGATATTCTCATCTTGACTGTATCAATGTCAATATCTTGGTTGTGATATTGGAGTATAGTTTGCAAGATGTTACCATTGGGCGAAACCGAGTAAAAGGTACATGAGATCTCTCTATTTTTTATTATAAATTCATATGAATCTATAATGATCTAAAAATAAAATATATTTAATTAAAAAGGGGGAGGTGCTCCTAAATATATATCCAAGAGCAATGAGTGCTTCTGTGCACCAAGGGAAATAGCAGTACTATTTGCAGTAGTTCCAATCTGGGAACAATAAAATACCCATCAACTAGAAAATGGACAAAACTACAGTATATTCATACAATGCTATATTGCTCAGCAATAAAAGTAAATGAACTACTGATGCATACAACAATGATATGGGTGAATCTCAACACAGATTGTACAAAAAAGGGCAGACAAAAAAGGGAACATTGTATAATTATAGTTTATAGAATTCTAGAGCAGACATGGTGTCTGGAGCTGGGGTGGGAGGAATGGACAGGAAATGGACAACCTTCTGGGGTCTTGAAAATAGCCTTGGTTTGTGTGGAGGTTACAGGATATAAACTTGTAAAACATTCCATTGTATGTAACTTACAACTCAAATAAGGAAAGAAAAAACAGGTGGCTCCCTCACTGCAAAAGTTTGAAAATATCTAGAACATTGCTTCTCAAATTTTAGTGTGTATCAGAATTACTGATGAAAGATTCTGGGGTTTTTAGGCTTTAAAGTAACATTTAGTTTTTCAAAGTTAACATGTGCATATATAGGAAACTGAAAAACACAAGCAAAGACAAAGCCATCCATAATCACAAGCAGTTTGCAGTCTGGCGTGTCCTTCTAAGTCCTGTGTATCTACACAACTAAGCTTCCATTTTTATGTAATTAAGATGGCACAGTTATGTATCATGCTTTCTCACACATCATGAATATTTACCATTTCAAAGTCCCAAAGGTATGAGTATTTTGATAACCAAGAATACCCTACACCAACTCAATCTGGAAGAAAATGTAATCCTGCCTTACTTGGTGACAAAAATTTCATAAAGGACAAAAATAGCAACACACCTCTAGATAAAAGATATTCACAAAGTTACAATTAAAATAATGCGTTCCCTTCATGTTCCATTAAAAATGAGACCCAAAGCAAGAGTACACAAAATATAATGCTTCTAAGAGAATTATGATATATACTTTAAAATATTAACAAGGTGGTAAGTTTTTTTTTTTAAGGTGGCAAGTTTTGACGGAAGTACTTAACAACATATTCCTATAGCAGTCTAAAGAGATGCATGCACATCAGTGGTTATCACCACAATGTGAATATGAACACATCCACACACACCCCCTGCCATG
>NW_006297905.1:244763-245651 GCF_000327345.1 Myotis davidii
CAGCACAATATACCATAGCTAAGATTTGGAAACAGCCTCAGTGCCCATCAGCAAATGAGTGGATTAAAAAACTGGTACATTTACACAATGGAATACTACGGTGTGGTAAAAAAGAAGGAGTTCTTACCATTTGCAACAGCATGGATGGAACTGGAGACCATTATGCTAAGTGAAATAAGCCAGTCAGAGAAAGATAAATATCACACGGTCTCACTCATTTGTAGAATATAATGAACAACATAAACAGATCCAGAGAGAGAAGCATCAATCAGACCCTCAAACCTCAGAGGGCAGGTAGGGGATGGTGGGGGTAAGGGGGAGAGATCAACCAAAGGACTTCTATGCATACATATAGGCCTAACCAATAGGCACAGACAACAGGGGGGTGAGGACATGAGTGGGGGGGGATGGAATGTAATGTGGGGATAAGGACACATACGTAATAACTTAATCAATAAAAAAAAGTCCAAAAAAGAGAAAGAAATTTAAAAAAATAATAAAATACTGGATTCTCTTAATATTTCATTATAAATGAGACCCAACGCGAGAGTACACAAAGTATAATCCTATCTAATAAAAGAGAAACATGGTAATTGGCGTACGACCACTACCCTTCCCATTGGCTAATCAGGGCGATATGCAAATTAACTGGCAGCCAGGCAGCTTGAAACTAACATGAGGCTTGCTTGCTTCAGTGACGGAGGACTGCAACGTTCCCCGCCTGCAGCTGCAGTTTCAGAAACTCTGTAACAAATACCACCTGACTTCAGCCAGCAGATTTGCAACATTGTAAGCAAAGGCCAGAAACCTACTTTCAGCTGCAGAGGCCTAAGAGCTGGAGCCAAGCCTCAAAGCTAAAGCTGGCCCAGAATAAAAAGAAAAAAAACG
>NW_006297905.1:247727-251737 GCF_000327345.1 Myotis davidii
AAACCCCCACTGAAGACAGAGAGAGAGGAAAAGGAGCCACAGGCTGTTTTTAAGGAGTGTACAATCTAGTATAAGAGCAGACCACGTTTGCAAACACTTTAAGCTCGAACGTAATTATGATTTATATGAGATACAAGAATACTGCTATGGGAATTGAAAGAAATTATTCAGAGATTATGGAGGGGCCATAAAATCCTTGAGGCAAGATAACTTAAGATTTGTTTAGGAATTACATGTTCCCCATTTTGTCTGGGGAATAAGTAGAAAGTGATGACGAGGCCATATTGGGGTATGCCTGGGAAGCTAGGAAAACGTGTTTGTTCTTACTCTGAAAGGCAGGGTAACGTGGGATAAGGACACATATGTAATATCTTAATCAATAAAAAATATATTTAAAAAAAAGAAAGAACCTTGTCTACAATAAACACAGGAATTTTATAAAAATGCATATAGACCTATAGTTATAACCTAAAACGTTCTTCTGGGTATGGAGATATTAGCAAAGAGCCCTTCCCTTCACCCTTCCTCTTCTCCCTTCTTCACCACTTCAGTGACAGAACACCTGGCTCCAAGAGGTGGATTAACAAAGACACTCCCAGAAAACAGTCCTTCCGAAAAACTAACAATAGTGCTTTTATAAAGGGACCAGAGGCCTGATGAACAAAATTCGTACAGGAGTAGGCCTTCCTGCCCCCAGCTGCCACACCAGCTTCCCTCTGGCACCCTGGACCTGGGCTTCCCTCACAGCCCCGGCTTCGTCTGGAAGATCGTCTGAAAGGACGTCCAGTCTACTTAGCATATTAGCTTTTATTATTATAGATTATTTTACTGCCTCTACTTTTAATATACTTCGGGCATTAAATGACTTGTTTATCCTTGAATACATAGCAATATTAACTAACATGCACATATGTAACAATGGTTAGATAATTTTAATTTCTCTAAAGACTCATGGGCACAGGACCCTTTTTTCTGTACTTTCTTCCCTCCCCCTCCCTTGTGAACTGTCAGCATACTCTCCAAGACATCAAATTCAACAATTCCTTTCCTCAAATACCACCATTCCTATGAATTAACAGAAAAAATACTTAAAGGGTGTCACTTTAACTCTTTTAACATACGTTGTGCACTTTCAAACATCTAGAAAGACTAGCCATCTCAAATAAGGATTTAAGTTTGATTGAACTGCACATAGAAGCTATAATCTGAAAATGTCTTCTGAATAGGAAGGAACTTTCTGGCCTAGAACCCTTCCCCTTCTCATCTCTGTCAACGCAGTGGACAGTACAATAACCATCTGTAATGCTTAAAGGGTATTTTAACAATTTTATTTCTCATGTTTTCAGAACAGTCCTTCTTAGTAATTTAACACACACTATACACTATGTATTTGTTCACTTACTACTTCTGTCATCCACTGGCAATCTCTGTAACATCTAGAAAGACCAGATGTTGTAAATTAGAACAGTTTGTCCTTTACATACAATATATACATCGTTAAGTAAAACACTATGCACAGGCACAAGTGAAGATGGTTAATCGTGCCTAACTATAAACATACTGGTATAAAGCCCTTTGCCCTTTCTTCTCCTTCCTTCCTGAACCAGTACAAATATAATAATGTGTACTGCTCAGAGAGGTGGTTTGATCATCCCATTTCCAAAACATAGTATTTGAAATGAATTTTAACAAGAGGATATCTATAAAATATGTTATTTTACTACCTCTACTTTTAACATACTTTGTGCACTTCTAAACATCTAGAAAGACTAGATGTTTCAAATAAGGACTTAAGTTTGTCCACTATATACACAGTAGTGTTGAATAAATTACACACATGTAACAATGGTTATATCTGGAAGTGTCTTCCATATAAGAACAATCTAGTCTGGAACCCTTCATGTCTCTCAATTCCTCCTGACCACCATCAACTCAATGGGTTGAATAAGCACATGTGCCACTTAGATTTCACAATTTGATTTCCAAAGTCCTTTTCAGAAGACAGTCTTTCGATGAATTTTAACACATAGTGTACAAAATGTGCCAGTTTACTAACTCTACTTTTGTCATTCATTGGCAACCTCTTTAATATCTAGAGACTAGATAATATAAAATTAGGATGTATTTGTCCAGGATAGTCACAATATATACAGTAAAGTTAAATGAAATGCATGTAACATATAGGGTGGCAAAGGATAAGCTAAATTTTTCTATTACACACTAGCAAAACATCTTTTTTGCAATGTCTTCCCTCCCACCTCCCTCAACCTAGTAGTGAACATTGGATAGAGTTCACTGTTCGGAGAGTTGGTTTAACAATTCCATTTCTAAAGTCAATATTTTCTATTAGGTTTTAAAAGCTATTTACATGAGGCATTATTCTACTACTACTTTTAAGTACATCAAGGACTTCTAAATGTCTAGAAAGACTAGATATTTCATATAAGAACTTACTTGTCATACTAAATTGAAAATAATTATACATAGTTTTATATATCTTTTCAGATATTCTAAACATATGTAAATATACACTCCACAATTTAAAAACATGTTAAAAAAAGAACTTACTTGTCCACTATGTGCACAACACTGTAAAAATTGCACATACTAACAATGGTCATAATCTGAGGAATCTTCTAAATATGACCATGTTGGCCTGAACCATTCCCTCTCACTCCCTTCTCTTCACTACCAATCCAGTGGACAAGTAAAGGTGTGTGTAATATTTAGAGGTGGTTGAACAAATTCATATCCAAGGCATTTATACAAGACAAGCTTTCCTATGAATTTCAACACAAAGTGTACAAAATATGATAATTTTACTAACTACTTTGTCATGTACTGGCAACCTCTTTAACATCTAAAGACTAGATATTGCAATTTTAGGACTTATTTGTCCATTATATACACAGCAAAACAAAATGCACATAACATATAAAAATGGTTTTATCTGAAAATGTGCATATAAACACACTAACATATTACCTTTGGAAATTCTTTCTCTCCCACTTCCTCCAAACTATTGAACAAGTATAGACTATAATATATTGCTCACAGAGGTGGTTTAACAATTCCGTTCCCAAAAGATAGTATTTCCTATGAATTTTAGTAAAAATATATTTACAAAAGTGATATTTTAGTACTTCTAATTTAACATGCGTTGGGCACTTCTAAACATTAGATGGACTAGATCTTTCAAAAAAGGACTTAATTTGCCCACTATATATACAACAGTTTTGAATAAACTGCACACATTTAACAGTTATAATCTGAAAGTGTCTTTGAAATATGGATATTATAGCCTAAGACTATCTTTCCCTTCTTCCCCTCCTCCACCAACTATGTAGGCTATAATGCTCAAATATTCAGAAGACAATCTTTTCCTAGAAATTTTAACACAAATGTACAAAATGCATTAGTTTACTAACTCTATTTCTGTCATACACTGGCAACCTCTTTAACATCTAGAAAGATTAGATGTTGTAAATTAGGACTCATTTGTCTATAAGTAAAACACAATGCATGAGCATAAAGGACAATGGTTAATCTGCTTCATTTTGAAACACACTGGCATCCAGCTCTTTGCACTTCCTGCTCCCTTGAACCAGTGCACAAATGTGTACTGTCAAAGAGGTGGTTTGGCCATTCCCAAAATAACAGTGTTTGATACGAATTTTAACAAGATATTGACTAAAATGTCTTTTTTTACTACCTTTACTTTTATGAGGCACTTCAGAAAATATAGAAAGATATTTTTAAAAAGTACTTAGCATTGTCAGCTATTATACAATAGTGAGGAATAAAGTGCACACATAAAACAATGGTTATAATATGAAAGTGTCTTCTAAATATGACCAGTCTGGCATCGAACCATTTTTTCTTCCTTCTTTTTTTTTGTTTTTTTTGTTTTTTTTGTTGTTGTTGTTTTTTTTTTTTTTTTTTTTTCTGTGCACCAACATTAAGTTAGATAACAAAGCTATCGACATAAGAAACATTCAAAACTATAGTGC
>NW_006297905.1:253158-258898 GCF_000327345.1 Myotis davidii
TGTGGGAGAAGGCATTTGAGGAGTGGTGGGTGTAAGATGTGGTTGTAGTTTCAGCTTCGGTTGTAGTTTTAACAGAAACTGATGTGGCTTCCAAATCTTTAGATGTTTTTTCTGCACTTCGCGTCTCTTTACCTGAAGTCGTCTTCTCTGATGTACTAGCTGAAGTCTCTTTTGTTGTTTTAGAAGTCTCTTTAGTTTCAACTGTTTTCTCCTTACTTGCTGTTGAAGATGTGTCTTTGGATGTTTCAGGTTTCGGTGATGGGCTGGGTTTAGGACTTACTGTTGTCACTGTTGTAACCTTGGAAGTTGTGGTAACTTTAGTGCTTTGAGTGGTGGGGGAGTCAGGAGTTGGGGTGGGCTTGGAATCACTTTCCTCCAATCCACTTCCAGCTTCATCTACCACTGGTGGTCCCGGGGCAGGTTTCTTCTTAGGATTTTCTTTCTTGTTATCTTTTACGTTGGGTTTCTTCTTTAATTCTTTATTAGCAGCTGAATTTTTGGAAGACTTGATTTTCCGAATACTTGAAGAGGAAGAAGAAGAGGAGGAAGAAGACGCTTGATTTTCAGAAACAGAATGTTCTTCTGTTATTTCCTCTGATTCTATAACTTTCTTAGACGTCTTCTTGTCTGTTGGTTTGGGTGAACGTTTGGTTGTTGATTTGATGGGTTGACGTGCTCCTGCAGGCGGAGGTGCAGCCTTTGAAGATGGTGGTGATGTGGGGCTATGCACTTCACAGAAATCGTCGTAATCGGAACAGCACTTGCCATACTTCTTACATTGGTCATCACAGTCACACTCCCTCCCTCTTTCAAAGGACGGGAAGCATCTTCCACTCCATGGCCATCACGGTAAGAGGATAGATGAATTTCTCCAGTGTCCTGGAAATCATATATATATCAGTGCAGATATACTGGGATGAACCCATTAGTCCAAAGGTTAGACAAAATCAACAGTGACAACCAATGAAATCAAACTTTCCTCATTTATTGGAAGAGGGCCCGGACGACTAGACTTAGGCAACATCTTTCCTTCTTAGAGATGACATCGAGGCCTCAGTTGAATTTCAGCTCCAGGCCCAGAAAAGCCGCGAAACCAGACGAGCGACGCCATTGCCGACCTCGGGACCAGCTGCAGTGAATAATCTTCTTCCTTCTTAAGGTCTCCTTCATGACCTCTAACCCACAGAGCAAATGTGGATGCGTGTCATTCCTGACATTGCATGACATTTCTAGAGGTAGTCTGACAATTCCATCTCAAAGTCATTTCCAGAAGACATTTCTTTTGCTTTTTTTGTTTTAAATGGGCGTTTGCAAGACGTGTGATTTCCTAACTCTACTTTATCATATGTCAGCAACCTCTTTACATCTGGAAGGCCTGGATGTAGCAAAGTTCTCCTTTGGAAGATTAGGGGGAAAGTTGAGAGCAACTTTTTCAAATTATATACACAGGCGCCTATAAAGGGTCAGTAAATCTTCACAAAGGGTGGTGGGCACTTCCTATTAGCCAAATGTGGCATGTGCTTCTGCCATTTCTCTTCTGAAACCAAGGTTTACAGTAGAACAAAGACCACCTGCCCGTGGATGGAGGTCCACTCACCTTCTGCCCATTAAGTCCTTTGTCCATCGTGGTCAGGACAAGGTCAGGTCTCCTCCAACCGGAATGGAGGAGTCACCCAGGCACCCATCCCCACTGCTTCAAGCCCTGAGGGTGGGAGCTGTGTCCACGCAGACCCGCCCAAGGCCCTCAAGGCCTCCCTCTGCACATCCCAGCCGCTACCATTCTTCTCGCTCCACAACGCCCACCCGATGCTCAAGGCAGCGCAGCCTAGGGAGCTGGTCTTGTCCTGGGGCTTGTCATGGTAGCTTGGCAGAGGCTCCGCTTAGGCCCCGGAAGGTTAGGCCTGGAGACCCTGCAGTCCGCAGGATGCGCCTGGGGGAGGCCACCGTCATCAGGTCACAGAGATGGAGGTGGGGGTGGGGAGAGAGGTTCACTGCTGCTTCCAAGAATGGGCCTGGCCAGTGGGGAACCGCAGGAAGGGCTCTGGGTCTGCAAGACAGAGCCCGCTGCCCATCCCCGGGCCCCCAATTCACTCGCTGGCCAGGTAGGAGGGCCCTAGAGGGGCCTGGAGGACCCCAAAGGAGCCCAGAGGAGAAGGCTGCACTTTGCTTCTCACTGCACTCTCTGTCAGTGAACTGTGATTAAAACTTCTTAAAACAAGTCCTTCGGTTACACCAAAGGACTTGTATGCATGCATATAAGGATAACCAATGCATGTAAGACACTGGGAGCAGGGTGAGGGCATGTGCCAGGGGGTAGGGGAGGCTGGGGGAAAGTCAATTGGGAAAAAAAGGAGACATATGTACTACTATTTGTAATACTTTAAACAATAAAAAAAGAAGAAAACTTCTTAAAACAGATTACTGGGCTCCACTTCCAAAGCCTCTGATTTAGTTGGCTGAAGTAGAGCCTGAGAATTTGCCTAACAAATTCCCAGGGGCTACTGTTGCTTCTGTTCCATGGACCGCACTTGGAAAGCCACTGCTCTAGAGTATAGAGTAGACCAACACTTTCCTGGTACAGATGGAGTCTCAGAGAAAGAAGGGACTTGTCTAAGGTTACACAAGTAGTTGGGCAGATGTGGGTCTGATTTTTCTATGGGCCTTCTCTGCTATCCAGGAGTAGTGCTCCCTTATCTGCTTTCCTATATTCCTTAATTAAAAGGACTTAACAGGAAGCACTAGAAGAGATTCCTGGTTTTAATCCTTCCTCCTCATTTAATAGAGTGAGACATTGAGGCCCAAGAATCAAAGGCACTTGTCCACAGTCACAATGGCAGGACTTGATCATGAACTGTTTCCTGCCTCTGCCTCAGACCAATACGCAGTCTACCATGGGGCACTCTTAGTGTCTCAGATTCTTTGCTTCCTATCCTCTTCCTAAAGAAAGTTCCATTCCCACCTTTCATGTATTTGCACAGGTGAAGATTTTTGAAGCTTTTAGTCAAGATTCTATGGAAACAGACAACACAACTTCCAGATTCCCTTCTAGAGTTGAAATGGAGGCCTCCAAATTTGTTTCGCTCTGAGAACACCTATTCCCTTCTTGAACCTAAAACGCATTTATGACTCTTCATAATTTGACTTGTCTTTTCTTTCACTATTTATCATCTGTGTATCCCATGCACTTTACATTCCAGGTATAGTAGAAACTTTCCAGTTCCTTAACATCTCAGACTTGCTAATATCTACATGCCTTTGCAACTAAGTGCTTACTCTATGCCAGACACTATTCCGTGGACTTTACGGTTATTACCTCATGTTATCTTCACAACATCTCTGAGTCAAGGGCAGTAATTACAGACTAGAGGCACGGTGCATGACATTCATGCACTGGGGGGTGGGGGGGCTCTTCAGCCCAGTCTATGCCCTCTCACATCCAGGACCCCTCAGGGAATGTCTGCCTGCCACGGAGAGGGGAAAGGCTCCTGCCACCGCCACTGCGCTCACTAGCCGTGAACCCGGCTTCTGGTTGAGTGGCGCTCCCGCTGTTGGAGTGCACTGACCACTAAGGGGCAGCTCCTGCATCGAACATCTGCCCCCTGGTGGTCGGTGCACATCATAGCGACCAGTCATTCTGCCATTCAGTCAGTTTGCATATTAGCCTTTTATTATATAGGATGAGAAATTCAAGGCATAGAGAGATTAAGTAACTTGTCCAAGGTTACACAGCTTGGAGTGATGGAGGCAAAATTTGAATATTTCTTGGTGTCTCAAAGTCATAAAGTCTAATAAGCAAATATATCCTCTCTATTTACACTCTACTCTACTCATCCTCCTATGTCCACCTTTCACTCAGCACTCTTTTTCCCAAAATAAGAACCTGTATATTTTCCTTGGCAATTCCCTCTCTGCTCTGTCCCTGTTCCCAATCCTTCTGCCTCCTATTCTAGTCCCTAAATAACTTTTTAATGCCACATATACTTACTCCTCTTCTGATGCTGGGACCATTGCCATGTTCTGCTCACTAGATTGCCAATTTGTCTTTCTACCCTTTGCTTCCAGTCACCTACCAGAAAACCCTACACCCTTTTCTTTCCTCAGATTTTTCTATCATGCCTGTCCTGGTTCTTATATCTGTTCCATTAATATCCTATGCTCATCTGGTAACAGGACCTTTAATTGTCCCACTGTCTGTCTGGAATGGTCTTTCTAGAAGAATTCCAATGACTGGCTCCTCATCATTCAGGTCCCAACTCATAGAGGCCTTCCCTTACAACCCTATCTAAAGTAGTTCCTACCTCCCAACACACACATACACACCTATAGGAACTCATACTATGGCTTCTAGTGTGCCAGATACTGTTGTTAGATCTTTATATATTAAATCATCCTCACTATCTATATGCATAAAAGCCTAAGTGACCATTATGCCCAGTCGACAGAATGACTGGTTGACCAGTCACTATGATGGTCACTGACCACCAGGGGCAGAAGCTCAATGCAGAAGCTGCCCCCTGGTGGTCAGGGCACTCCCACAGCCAACCTCCTGTGGCTGGCCAATCTCCCGCGGTCCCTCCCCCAAGCTAGGCAGCCCTGATCAGCCCTGATCACGACTGGGCAAGACAGCCCCAATTGGCCCCGATTGCTACAGGCCAGGCCGAGGGATCCCACCCATGCACGAATTTGTGCGCTGGTCCTCTAGTGCTACTATAAAGTAAATATTTTTACCCATATAGATGAAGAAGGAAATTAAGGTACAGAGAAGTTAAGCAATTTTCCTAAAGTTGCACAGCCACACGTGGCTGAGCCATGATTTGAACCCATTCTCTATCTCATTTATGCTTTTTAATTTTTTAATATCTTACTAACTGAAATGATCTAATTTAATTCTTGATTGTTAGTTTACTACCTGTCTTGTCCAACTAGAATATGAGATTCACAAAGGCAGAGGCTCTTGTTCACATCTGTATCCTTTGATATTACCTGGCACATAGAAGGTACTCAATGTTTGTTGAATAACTGTATGACTCCTCACTGGGAATGTGGCTTTTTCTACTTGGGATGATCTCCCCTTTTCTTTCTGAATTCTAGAGGGGAAAAAAAGTTTTACCTGACCCTATAAGGGTTCCTGGATGGTTCTAAAAATTAAACTGACAGATTAACAGGAGAAAGGCATACCAATTTAGTAATTTTTTAGATTTACATGGGAGTCTTAACAAGAGAATGAAGACCTGAAGAAGTGACCAGAGCAGAAAGCTTTTTTATTTTTTAGACAAAGAAACAGTAAGTTTGTGAAGAATTGACAAAGGGGTTCACTAGGGGTAGTGAATGGCGAGGAAGTAACTAAGAAGATAAGGGTGAGTTTAACAAGGTTTGTTTATACAGATTTCCAGGCCCCAAATTTCCTGTCTCTGGTGATAAGACTGTCTTCCTTCCCTCTGATACAAGGAGGGTACCTTTTACTTGGGAGTTTTATGACTTGCTTCAGGGAAGAAGCAGGAGGAGATCAGAGTGAATTTTCTGCATCTGCCATTTAAAAAAATTCCATTTACAAGAGCATGGATGGAACTGGAGAGCATTATGCTAAGTGAAATAAGCCAGTCAGAGAAAGATAAATATCACATGATCTCACTCATTTATGGAATATAATGAACAACATAAACTGATGAACAAAAACAGATCTAGTGACAGAGAAGCATCGATCAGACTGTCAAACCTCAGACGGAAGGTAGGGGAGGGG
>NW_006297905.1:258992-263039 GCF_000327345.1 Myotis davidii
ACAAGGGAGAGAGATCAATCAAAGGACTTGTACGCATTCATATAAGCCTAACCAATGGACACAGACAACAGGGAGGTGAGGGCATGAGGGGAAAGGTGGGTGGATAAGGACACATATGCAATACCTTAATCAATAAAGAAATTTTAAAAATCCTTTCAGTTTAATATATCTAATATGCCATGGCACCATATTTTGGGATAGCATGTCCTGAACCCCATCAATTCCAACAAGTAATATTCTAGGACCAGCTTCAGTTTCACTTTTCTTCAGGAGTTTTCTGCCTGTCCTCCCCTTCTCCCTCCTGTACTATATTGTCTGCTCCTCTCCTGACTCCAGTTCATGACTGATGTTACATTTAGTGGCCTTTGTTTACTGTCTGGAGTCATTTTCTTGCAGCATGGAGAACTTTCTTTAGTATTTCTTGTAAGACAAACCCATCTAGTATACGTTTTTTAAGTTTTTATTTATAGGAGGATATCTTTATTTCACCTCTTTAAAAATATTTTATTTTTTAGAGCACTTGTAGCTTTATGACAAAACTAGAGGCCCAGTGCATGAAATTCATGCACTGGGAGGAGGTGTGCCTCAGCCCAGCCTGCACCCTCTCCAATCTGGGACCCCTCGGGGGATGTCTGACTGCCAGTTTAGGCCCGATCCCAATCTGGGACTTCTGGCTCCCAACCACTCGCCTGCCTGCCTAATTGCCCCTAACCACTCACTTATGCCTGCCAGCCTGATTACCCCCTAACCACTCCCCTGTGAGCCTGATTGATGCCTAACTGCTCCCCAGCTGGCCCGATTGCTCCCCCTCCCCTGCTGGCCCAGTTGCCACCAACAGCTTTCGCCTGCTGGACCAATCACCCCTAACTGCCCTCCCCTGCTGGCCTGGTCGCCCACAACTGCCCTCCCCTGCCATACCGGTTGAGCATCTTTTCATAACCTGTTGGCTATTTGTATGTGTTCTTGGGAAAAGTGTCTATTCAAATCGTGTGGCCATTTTTAGTAGGATTGGTTGTGCTTTGTTATTAAGTTGTATTAGTTCTTTATATATGTAATTTAGATATTAACTCCTTTTCAGGAGTATAATTTGCCAATATATTCTGCCATTCGGTTGGTTGCCTTTTTGTTTTGTTGATGGTTTCTTTTTCTGGTTGATATAGTCCCATTCATTTATTTTTTGCTTTTAGTCCCCTGATTTTGGGGTCAAGTTCATAAAATCACTTGTAGACCAAGGTCCATAAGTTTAGTATCCATATTTTATATGTGTTATATTGTTTCAGATCTTATATATAAGTCTTTTATTCATTTTGAGTAAATTTTTGGGTATGGTGTCAAATAGAAGTGTAGTTTTATACTTTTGCATGTGACTTTCCAATTTTCCCACATTACTTATTGAATAACTAGAGGCCCGGTGCATTGGTGGGGTCCCTCAGCCTGGCCTGCACCCTCTCGCAATCCAGGATCCCTCAGGGGATGTCAGAGAGCTGGTTTTGGCCCTATACCCACAGGCGAGAACAAGGAACCCCACTAGTGCATGAATCTGTACACCAGGCCACTGGTATGCATATAAGATCTTTGGTTAATTTTAGTTAATCTCTTCCCACCCTCCCTCTTCCCCCTTCCCTCTGAGATTCATCAGTCTGTTCCATGTTTCCATGCCTGTGGTTTCTGCTCCTGCGTTGAGCGTAAGCCTCCTGCCACCGTGGTCAGTGCCTGTCATAGCTACTGGCCAGTTGGCCGGTTGTCCAGTCACTTAGGCATATATATATACATACATATATAATCTTTTCTACATTGTATGTTTTTGGCTCCTTTGTTGAAAATTTGTTATCCATATGCCTGTGGGTTTCTTTCTGGGCTCTCAATTCTGTTCCTTGGTGTATGCATCTGTTTTTCTTCCAACACCACACTCTTTTGATTATTGTAGCTTTATAATATAATTTGAACTTAGGGAGTGTGATAGCTCCAGTTTTTTTCTTTTTTCTCAGGATTGCTTTGGCTATTCAAGATCTTTTGTGGTTCCATACAAATTTAATGATTTTTTGTTTTGTTTTATATGTTCAACTAGAGGCCCAGTACCCAAAAATTTGTGCATTCGGGGTGGCGGGGGGATGTCCCTCAGCCTGGCCTGTGCCCTCTCGCAGTCTGGGATCCCTTGGGGGATGACCACCTGCTGGCTTAGGCCTGCTCCCCAGGGGATTGGGCCTAAGCTAACAATCAGACATCCCTCTGGCAGCCCAGCAGCCCTTGGGGGATGTCCGCTTGCCAGCAGGGAGCAGACCTAAGCTGCAGTCAGACATCCTTAGTGCTGTTGAGGAGGCGGGAGAGGCTCCCACCACCACCACTATACTGGTAACCGTCAGCCTGGCTTGTGGCTGAGCAGAGCTCCCCTTGTGGGAGTGGACTGACTACCAGGGGGCAGGGCATTGAGCATCTGGCCCTTGGTGGTCAGTGTGTGTCATAGCTACTGGCCGGTTGTCTGGTCATCCGGTCACTTAGGCTTTTATACATGTAGATTATATAAGATCCTGTATGCCTGAATCTTGATTATAATAGTTATAAAGTATACCGCATTTAGACACTAACCACTCGAAGGAATATATTAATTCCTATTTACACAGGGACTTTATAATAATGGCAGAAGAATTTGGTAAGAATGTCTAAACCTAATACACTCTGTAAGGAGACATGACTGAGAGCAGGCCGCGGCAGGCGGGGAACCTTGGCTTCCTCCATCACTGGAGCAAGTAAGCCTCCTGCTTGCTTCAGCAGCATGGCCGCCGGCCGCCATCTTGGTTGGCAGTTGATTTGCATATCTTGCTGATTAGCCAGTGGGAAGCGTAGTGGAGGTACAGTTAATTACTCTTTTGGTTTTTTATTAGATAGGATTAGTTAGGAATTATTGTTTCTTCAATTGTTTGGGATTATTGCTTCTTTAAAAATACCATTTGGATTTTGGTGGGTATTTCATTAAATCTGTATATGGCTTGATGTAATATGGCCATTTTAACTATGGTGATTCTTTTAATCCATGAACATGAAGTATCTTTTCATTTTTCAGGCCTTCAATTTCTTCCAACCTCTTACAGCTTTCAGTGCACAGGTCCTTCACATCCCTTGCTAAGTTTATTTCTAGGTATTTTATTTTTTTCTTAAAATTGCAAATGAGATTGTTTTCTTCATTTTTTTCCCTGATATTTATTTGTTAGTATATAGGAGCACAAATGATTTTTGTACATTGATGTTGTATCCTGCAACTTTACTATATTTATTTCTTTTAGTGTGCATATATATTTTTATTGAATTTACTAGAGGTCCGATGCACAAAATTTGTGCAGGGAGGGGGTATCCCTCAGCCTGACCTGTGCCCTCTCACAATCCAGGACCCCTTTCTCTAACCGCCCACCTGCTCGCTCCTTACCACTTGGCTTGCTGCTCCTTAGCACTGCAGTGGAGGTGAGAGAGGAGCCCGACTTCTGGCTGGGCAGTGCTCCAGCTGTGGGAGTGCACTGACCACCAGGGGGCAGCTCCCGTGTTGAGTGTCTGCTCCCTGGTGGTCATTTCATGTAAAAGCAACTGGTCAAGTGGTCGTTCTGGTTGTTCTGCTGTTCAGTCACTGGGCTTTTATTATATAGGATTGGGGTGACATTGGTTAATAAAATTATATATGTTTCAGGTTTACATCATCAGTATAATGAATTGTGTGTTCACTGCCCCAAATCATATCTTCTTCTATCACAATTTATCCCCTCTATACACTCTTCTATCTCCCCACGCCATTTTCCTTTGATAATCATCATATTGTTGTGTGTGTCCACGAGTGTTTGTTTCTTCTATTTAAAAATTTTGTTTTATTGCTTAAAGTATTACAAAGAGTATTACATATGTCTCCATTTTTCCCCCTTGACATTCCTATGGCCTACCCTACCCCCCCCAGTGTTTTGTGTCCATTGGTTATGCTTATATGCATGGATACAAGTACTTTGGTTGATCTATTACCCCCCCTCCTGCCCCCCAATCCTCCCCCGCCTCCCTCACATTCTTTGA
>NW_006297905.1:270143-272964 GCF_000327345.1 Myotis davidii
ATTTCCGGGACACGACCTGGGACGCGTCTGCCTATATCGCCGCCATCTTCTTTCTGTGTTTTCTAATCCATTCATCTGCTGATGGGCACTTGGGCTGTTTCCAAATCTTAGCTATGGTGAATTGTGCTGCTATGAACATAGGGGTGCATATATCCTTCAATTTGCAGGTCCTGCCAGGCTATCTCAAAGAGTATTAAATCTTTGAATATTTGGTAGAATTCATTAGTGAAGGCAGCTGGTCCAGGACTTCTTAATAAACTTTTCAAACTTATAATACTATTTGTAGCATAAATGTTTTCTCTTGTCTATTTGTTCATTATTTTGTTTAGTTCTTTTTTGTTGTTGTTTAGTTCTTATTTAATTTTATTATTTTGTTCCTTCTACTGACTTTGATCCTTGTTTGTTCTTTTTAAGAATATTTTTTTATTGATTTCAGAGAGGAAGGGAGATGGAGAGAGAGAGAGAAACATCAATGATGGGAGGGAATAATTGATCAGCTGCCTTCTGCATGCCCCCAACTGGGGATCCAGGCCACAACACAGGCATGTGCCCTAACCTGGAATCGAACCATAACCTTCTGGTTCATAGGTCAACACTCAACCACTGAGCAATACTGGCCAGGCATTATTTGTACTTTTTCTAGTTTTTTTTTTAATTTTTTTAAAAAATATCTTTATTTTGGAAAATATTACAGATGCCCTCCCTTTATTCTCCATTGACACCATCTAGCTCACCCTGGGCCCCAGCCCCAAGCCTTTACCACACTATTGTCTCTGTCCATGGGTTATGCATATATGCATACAAGTTCTTTGGTTTATCTCTTCCCATCCACCCACACATTTTCCCTCTAAGATTTGACATTCTCTTCCATGCTTCTATGTCTCTGGATCTATTTTGTTCATTAGATTCCACATATGAGTGAGGTCATGTGATACTTATCTTTCTCTAACTGGCTTATTTCACTCAGCATAATACTCTCCAGGTCCCTCCATGCTATCTCAAAGGGATCCTTCTTTTTTACTGCTGCATAGGTATAAATGTACCACAGTTATTTTATCCACTCATGTACTGATGGGCACTTGGACTGTTTCCAGATCTCAGCTATTGTAAATTGTGCTGCTATGAATAGAGGTGTATACGTTCTTTCTTATTGGTGTTTTGGGTTTCCTACAATGTATTCCCAGCAGTGGAATCACTGGGTCAATGGCATTTCTGTATGTAATTTTTAAAAAGTTCTTTATTGTTTAAAGTATTACATATAGTATTACATATGTCTCCCTTTTCCCCCATTGACCTCTCCCTGGCATCCTCCCCAGCACATGCCCTACCCTCTAGTGTCTGTGTCCATTAGTTATGCTTATATGCATGCATACAAGGCCTTTGGTTGATCTTTTACTCCTCCTTCCACACTCTTCCCTACCTTCCCTCTGAAGTTTGATGGTCTTTTCGATGCTTCTCTGTTGTTCAGTATATTCCACAAATGAGTGAGATCATGTGATATTTTTCTTTCTCTGACTGGCTTATTTTGCTTAGCATAATGCTCTCCATGTCTATCCAATGCTGTTGTGAATAGTAAGAGTTCATTATTTTTTTTTTTAGAGTTCTTTCTTTTTTACAGCAGCATAGTATTCCATTGTGTAGATGTACCACAGTTTTTCAATCCACTCATCTGCTGATGGGCACTTAGGCTGTTTCCAAATCTTACCTATTGTAAATTGCGCTGCTATGAACATAGGGGTACATATGTCTTTTCTGATTGGTGTTTTGATTTCTTGGGATATATTCCTAGAAGTGGAATTCCTGGGTCAAATGGGAGTTCCATTTTTAATTTTTTGAGGAACTCCATACTGTTTTCCACAATGGCTGCACCAGTCTGCATTGCCACCAGCAATGCACAAGGGTTCCTTTTTCTCTGCATCCTCACCAGCACTTGTTTGTTGATTTGTTGATGATAGCCATTCTGACAGGTGTGAGGTGATACCTCATTGTCATTTTAATTTGCATTTCTCTGATGATGAGTGACTTTGAGCATGTTTTCATATTTCTCTTGGCCATCTTATGTCCACTTTGGAGAAGTGTCTATTTAGATCTTTTTTCCATTTTTTAATTGGATTGTTTATCGTCATTTTGTTAAGTTGTATGTGTTTGTTATATATTTTGGATATTAACGATCAATCAGATGTAACATTGCCAAATATGTTCTCTCATACAGCACGTTCACTTTACATTTTGATGATGGTTTCTTTTGCTGTGCAGAAGCTTTTTATTTTGATGTAATCCCATTTGTTTATTTTCTCCTAGGAGATGTATCCGTAAACATATTGCTGCGAGATATTTTTGAGATTTTGCTACCTATGGTTTTTTTGGTTTTGTGACTTACATTTAAGTATTTTATCCATTCTGACTTTACTCTTGTGTATGGTGTAAGTTGGTGGTTAAATTTCCTTTTAACCAGTGTTTTGAACTCTGCATCTGGTAGATTGCTTGCCTCCATTTTCCTTTGTTCTTTTTCTGAAGTTTGTCCTGTTCTTTCAATTGGGACATGTTTGTTTGTCTCTTCATTTGGCTGCCTCCCTGTGTTTATTTCTATATATTAGATAGTTCTGCTATATCTGCCACTCTTGGTAAAGCAGTCTTTTTTTAAAAAAATTAAATCTTTATTGTTCAGATTATTACATTAGCTACTCTTTTTCCCACTATAACTCCCCTCCACCCAGTTTCCACCCCACCCTCCGCCCTCACTCCCCAACCACTGTCCTCATCCATAGGTGCACAATTATTGTCCAATCTCTTCCCTCACGCCACACCCCTTCCCCCCCAC
>NW_006297905.1:274107-279315 GCF_000327345.1 Myotis davidii
TTCCCTGAGGGGCTCTGCTTCTCAGTGTCCCAGTAATCGCTGCAAGCCCCACAGGGAGAAAGCTGCCGTAGGGTTCTGAGTGATGCCAGGCAGTCCCACTTCTTCCATATGAGTCTGGGTCCCTAGAGACTCGCCCGGAACTGGAGCTCAGAGCCTGAGACTCCCTCCCGATTGAAAACAACAACCATGCTCTCAGCCGCCAGCCCGCTCCGCATGCACTCCGCACCTTAGTATTTTACTTCCGCACTGCGCCTCCTCTGAGTTTCGGTATGTTTTTCTCTTTCCTCCTAGTTGTAGAACTTCCACTCAGCCAGCCTTCCTGTGGTTCTGGATGATGTCTGTTCCGTCTTTTAGTTGTATTTTTGAAGTGGTTGTTCGAGGCAGCAAACTCCGGTGTTTCCCTATGTGCTTCAGCACTGCGCCTCCTCTGTGTCTTGGTATGCTTTCTCTTTCCTCCTAGTTGTAGAACTTCCACTCAGCCAGCCTTCCTGTGGTTCTGGATGATGTCTGTTCCGTCTTTTAGTTGTATTTTTGAAGTGGTTGTTCGAGGCAGCAAACTCCGGTGTTTACCTATGCCGCCATCTTGGTTTCTCTCTCGGTAAAGCAGTCTTAATTAGTAGGTGTCTTATGGTGCCCAATGGTGCAGTCTCCTGGTCATCAAAGCTGTGTGTTCTATGGGGGTATCCATTGTGTGGGTTGTGTTTGTGTTACTGTTGTAGTTGAGCCTTGATTAATGTTGGCATGTCAGAGGGTAAAATTGACCCTCAGGATGAGTGCCTGTGAGAACTAAGGGTGAATACAGTGGACAAGCTGTTGTGTGGGGCTAATGCAATGGAGTGGGATTTACAAGATCAGGGCTCTGGCATCTACTGAGTCCACCCTTTGGGTGTGTCATTTTTGGAGCTAATTAAGTGGTCCTCTGGTATGGTTTGAAGCCAATCACTGGGTGTGTTGGTTCTGGGGCCACTTGGAAGGTCTCTAGAGAAGGTCCAGGTCAGCCCCTGCCTGGACCTGGCCTGGTGCCACCTGGTGAGAATTACAAATAATCTGCTATTGGTACCTGCCTGTGCTAGATTTGGAGGTGTTTGGGTGAAACTATGCTCTGAATGGAAGCTGGCTGCCACTAGTGCCAAATGGGGGCTGCTAAGCATGTGGTACAGGGGACACTGAGGCCAGCTACTATTATATGGGGTTTGAAAAATTTTCACAGATTTTATGAAAATCCACAGCATGCGCTGAATCCAGCTACTTGTGAGTAGCAGCCGTTGTGTGTGAGCTGGCTGGGAGTAGTTCTCAGGAAATAATCTGGGTGTGGCAAGTTTAATGATTCACACTCTCCTGCTCCTGCCAGCTCTGTTGGGGGAGGGCACAACAGAGGAACAAAATGGATGACAGATCTGCCCCTCTAACCCTCTCCATGAAGCCAGTCAGTTTATTTTTTTCCCATATGTCACTGGTGTTATTCAAGCTCAGTGTTGGAATGCAGAGTGAGTGCATCTATTAATGAGTAAGTCTGAGCACAGGCCTTTTAATAAGAATGTCTGGGATTCCAGAAACCCTCTGTCTCACCTGGATGGACTTCCCATTTTCAAAGATGTTGTAGGCAATCACCTTCCCAGCAGTGGTGGTCTATGCTGAGGAGCATGGTGTGGGGCTGGGAACATTTACTCCTCAGGGGAGATCTTACAGCCAAGATTATCCCTCCTGATTCTTAACTACCTCATGGATATGTGGGACTAACCAGTTTTGCATGTCTGCCCCACCTATTAGTCTTTTTTTAAAATTAATTTATTGGGGTGACATTGGTCGACATGATCATATAGGTTGCAGGTGTGGGTTTCTGTGTTACAAGATCTGTATATTGTATCATGTGCCCAGCATCCAAAGTCAAATCTTCTCTTGTCATCATATATTAGGAGCTCCTTCTCCTTCCAACCCTCCCTCTGCAACCACCACAGTGCTGTTTGTGTTAACAAGTTTCAGCTTTATATCCCAGATATGAGTGAAATCATATGGTTCTTAGCTTTTTCTGACTGACTTATTTCACTTAGCATAATATTCTCCAGATCCATCCATGTTGTTGCAAATGGCACTATTTCATCCTTTCTTATGGCCAAGTAGTATTCCATTGTGTATGTGTACCATATCTTCTTTATCCAGTCCTCTATCGCAGGATACGTTAGTTGTTTCCAAGTCTTGGCCACCATGAATAATGATGCATATATCTTGGCAGATACATGTTTTTGAGTTTTTTGGGTATATAACCAGAAGAGGGATTTCTGGTTAGTATGGTTGCTCTATTCTTAATTTTTTGAGGAATCACCAGACTGCTTTCCATAGTGGTTGTACCAGTCTACATTCCCACCAGCAGTGAATGAGAGTTTTCTTTTTCTCACAACCTCTCCAACACTTGTTATTGCTTGTCTTGTTGATAATGGCCATTCTAACAGGTATAAGGTGGTATCTTAGTATAGTTTTGATTTGCATTTCCCTAATTGCTAGTGAGGTTGAACATCTTTTCACATATCTATTGGTTGTTCATATCTTCTTGGGAGAGGTATATTTTCAGGTCTGCCCACTTTTTGATTGGATTGGTTTGCAAATATCCCCATCTGGTTGGCTGCCTGTTTGTTTTGTTGTTTATTTATTTTGCTGTGTAGAAGCTCTTCAGTTTGACAGTCCCATTCATTTATTTTTGCCTTTACCTACCTTGCCTTTGGGGTCAAGTTCATAAAATGTTCTCTACGACCTAGGTCCATAAGTTTGGTGCCTATTTTTTCTTTCTTTTTTCTTTTTTTTTTTTTTATTGCTTAAGGTATTACAAGTAGTAGTACATATGCCTCCTTTTTTCCCCCAATTGACCTTCCCCCAGCCTCCCCTACCCCTCAGCACATGCTCTCATGTAACTTATTTTTCTGGTCTTATAGTTAAGTCTTTGATCCATTTTGAATTAATTTTTGTACATGGGGACAAACTGTAATCCAGTTTCATGTGACTTTCCAGTTTTCCCAGCAAAAGGAGACTATCTTTACTCCATTGTGCGTTTCTGGCCCATTTGTCGAAAATTATCTGTCCATATACATATGGTTTTATGGCTACTCTCTCTATTCTGTTCCATTGATCTGTGTGTCTGTTTCTCTGCCAATACCATGCTGTTTTGATTATCATAGCTCTGTAGTATAATTTGAAGTCAGGTAGCATGATACCGTCAGCTTCGTTCTTTGTTCTCAGAATTACTTTGGTTATTCGGGGTCTTTTGTGGTTCCATACAAATCTGATGATTTCTCATTTGATTTATTTTTTTAAAAGACACTGGGATTGCATTAAATTTGTATATTGCTTTGGGTAATATGGCCATTTGAACTATGTTGATTCTTTCAATCCATGAGCACAGGATATTTTTCCATTTTGTTGTGTCTTTTTCAATCTCTTATAATAATGCTTTATAATTTTTAGTACATAGCTCTTTCACATTGTTAAGTTTATTCTTAGGTATTATATTCTTTTGGTTGCAATTGCAAAAGGAATTTCTTTTTTTCATTTCTTTTTCTGAAGTTTTGTTGTTAGTATACAGAAAGGCAATGGTTTTTTTCAGGTGAGGATTAACAAAAAATAGAGATTATATGTACCTTATAAGCATGTTTGGTTAATAATATGGGCCAATACAACAAAGGAGCACTGTCTGGATTAATGTTTACTAATCGACACATTATTTTATTTTTTAAAAATATATTTTTTTAAATATATTTAGAGAGGAAATCAATGTGCCCTGACTGGGACTCAAACCGTGACCTCCTGGTTGAGAGAGAGAGAGAAAGAGAGAGAGAGGGATGATGAGAATCATTGATCCGCTGTCTCCTGCACAGGCCCTACTGGGGGCTGAGCCTGCAACCCGGGCATGGGCCCTGACTGAGAATCCAATTGTAACGTCCTTGTTTATAGGTCAATGCTCAATCACTGAGCAACACTCTCCAGGTGACACATTCTTTGATTTTCTATTAATGAATGACAAAAATGGAACATATTTTTAAGAAATCTATGTTTTAGGGAGTCTTATGTCCTAAACCTAAGAAGGTTTTTAGAGAGCCATATTTCACCTGAAGAATTGTCTGAATTATATTTTCTTTCTTGTTTTCATTTTGCTCATGTGTCAGGAGAGTCTCTTAATGAACTGAATTTCAAAATCAGTGGCTTTAGAATCATTTTTCCTGGTTACTCATGGGACAAGTCATGTGAAAATTTAAGCAGGTTTATGGAGAGCATTAACACCTTTCTGTGAGTTCTAGCAAATACATTTTCAATTAGCATTTTACTGTACTTTGAGCTCAATTTTATGTAATACTAGCTGTACCTGGCCACGCGTTGCTGTGGCTCAGTCTGGTTAAATGAAAAAGAAAGAAAAGAGAAAGCGCACGTTTCTAATATGTTTAATTTCACAATGCTTGTGGGTATACAATATTTTTTGTTGTTCCATTGTCTGTGCAGATACAGAGATTGTCTGGTTTGCCGACTCTAGAACACGCAACATATAATTGTCCATGTGAGAAGCAATCCTTGTCTAGATCTAAACCGCACAATTCTAAAGATTGGCCCTGAGCTTTGTTGATGGTGTTTGCAAATGCCAATCGAATTGGGAATTGCAATCTCTTAAATTGAAATGGCATATCCATTGGAATCATAGGAATGCGAGGAATGAGGACATGTTCACCTTTGAAAAGTCCTGTCAAGATCGTTGCTTCTATGACGTTGCTCATTAATTTTTTTACTTCAAGCCACGTGCCATTGCAAAGCTTTGGCTGGTTGATATTTCGCAACATGATAATTGGCATGCCGATTTTCAATTGCAGTACGTGCAGTGGCATCCCTGGCAGATCGAGTGAATTCAAAAATTCTGTTGGATAATTAACCACTTCATCTGCTTCCACAACAGTGTCAACGGACTTGTATGCGACTGCCTCGCTTTGAATGTTAGACTCAATAATATTGTTAAGTTCGTAGACATCTTTGTTCTTGGTCGCAAGAATAGCTCATTCACTCAGCCAATCGTGATTCTTATAATTGCTTTGAATATTGGGAAATACTTTTTCAACCAATTCTTCTTTTGACGTCACTACATTGCATAAGTTATGAGGCAATGAAATTCGTCCTGAGGTCAGATCAACCGGCACCTTTCCATTCCCAATTTCCAGCAATTGATATGAGAATATC
>NW_006297905.1:279356-280837 GCF_000327345.1 Myotis davidii
CAGCTGGACACAGGTATTTGTAGTTAATTTTATCTACAATTTATAATTGTAAACAGAAACATTAAAATGGAATCGTAAAATATTTAGTATAGCCTGTGTTGCTTTTACGTCCAACAGATGGCGCTGTTTTTCAAAAAAGCATGTTTTTACCTGTCACAGGTGTGACATCTATATAATAGTAGATATGTAGGCATATAAAAACATGCGGGTATTTGAATGCAACGTTGTAACAAAATTTCAAAGCAATCGGTGAAGAACTTTCGGAGATTTAAGATTTTGAACACACGAACATTAACATTTCTATTTATATAGATAATTCTTTTGACGTTTTAATTTTATTACAGCAACAGGAGTATAAAATAGAAAACACTGTAGTATTTTGAAATCATTTTCTTACTTTTAGGCTTATATAATATAGTCAAATTATCTGTTTATATATGTGTTTGTCATGTTAGATCTAGAGCTTCTCCAAGTCAAGGGACATATCTTTATCATTGTTGGATTATCAATTGTAGCACTTTGCCTGGCACACAGTAGATGCACCCTAAAATGATTTTTATGTTGAATCAAAGTAAGTTTAATGTTTTAATCACTTGTTTACCCATTGTTGCTAAGTTTCATTCAAAGGTGATCCAGAAAACACTACTAATCTTCCTTCTTTCCTAGAGTTCTCAGTCTTTTTCCTTGTTCCTTTACTTTCCAGATAAAACTGTATTTTTCACAGCTGTTGGATTTTCAACCCTCAATTTTACTATTAATGTTTTTCTTTTGAAATTTTAATTTTATATATTCCATCACGATTTAGCCCCCCTATACCCTCTTACATTCCACCCGGACAATTTACCACACCATTGTCCATGTCCATTGGTTCTTTCTCTCTCTTTTTCTTTTCTCAGTCTCTCTAGACCCCTTGCTTCCCCCCATCCCCTGAGAGGTGTCACCCTGCTCTCTATCTATGAGTCTGTCTCTATTTTGCTAATTATACATAAGTTGAAATAACTTTATAGTGAACACCTCTATGCCCTACCTAGATTATACCTTCAACATTTTACTATACTTACTATATAGTAAATATCAATCCATCTATACATTTCTCCATCTGTCACTTGGCATATCATTTTCTTAGCTCTATCTCCTAGCCCATCAATTTCCTTGAAGCACACACTCAAAGTATCTTGGAGTTGGGAAAGACTTTAGAAATTAGTCCAACCTCCTGCTCAGCTCATTTTACAGATGAGGAAAGAGAGAGCCAGAAGAGGAAAGTTATTTGCTTAAAATCAGAGAGATTTTATTTTTTTAATTTTTTTCCAGCTTTTTTTTATTGCTTAAAGTATTACAAACGGTATTACATATGTGTCCATTTTTTCACCCCGCCCTAGAGAGTCCCCTAGCCTCCCCTATCCCCCAGTGTCTTATGTCCATTGGTTATGCTTATATGCATGCATACAAGTCCTTTGGTTGATCTCTTACCCCCCTACTCC
>NW_006297905.1:281205-282875 GCF_000327345.1 Myotis davidii
GGAAACTCCATACTGTCTTCCATAGTGGCTGCACCAGTCTGCATTCCCACCAGCAGTGCACAAGTGTTCCTTTTTCTCCACATCCTCTCCAGCACTTGTCGTTTCTTGATTTGTTGATGATAGCCATTCTGACAGGTGTGAGATGGTACCTCATTGTTGTTTTGATTTGCATCTCTCGGATATAAAATCAGAGAGATTTTAAAAAATAATGGATGTTGAAAACAAGGTCTCTTTTTTCTCAATCTGATTTTTCCCCATCACATAGCAATGTTATTGCTGCTGCTCTCCAATGGTATGCCACAAGTCTCTTTACTCACCCATATTCTGGTCAACTGTATTAAATGGGGCCTAAATGAGGGAATGGGTGACTGGATGCATGGATGGAAGGCATCTAATCTAGGAAGTGTGAGTCAGGTTTTAGATGACAGACTTGAGCTAAAAAGAATCTCAACAGGGTATGTTAGTAGCCTGAATTAAAAATGTTTTAAAATATAAATAATTATTAACTATTAAACTCAATACATGCTCATTAAAAAACATTATGCAGCCCTGACTGGTTTGGCTCAGTGGATAGAGCATCGGCCTGTGGACTGAAGGGTCCCAGGTTCGATTCCAGTCAAGGGCATGTACCTAGGTTGCAGGCACATCCCTAGTAGTGGGTGTGCAGGAGGCAGCTAATCAATGTTTCATTCTCATCGATGTTTCTAACTCTCTATCCCTCTCCCTTCCTCTCTGTAAAAAATCAATAAAATATATTAAAAAAGACATTATGCAAATACTGAGAAATAATAAAAGTCAAAATTACCCCTAATCTCACTTTGTCATCTCAGACTGCCATCACAAAATACCAGAGACTGGGTGGCTTTAACAGCACATTTATTTCTCACACTTGTGAAGACTAGGAAGTTTAAGATCAAGATTCTGGCAGATTTAATTCCTGGTGAGAACCCTCTTCCTGACTTGCAGTTGGCTACCTTCCTGCTGTGTTTTCATATTATGGAGAGAGTGCTTTGGTCTCTCTTTGTTTTTTTTTTTATATTTTTAATGTATTTTTTATTGATTAAGATGAGGAAGGGAGAGGGAGAGAGATAGAAACATCAATGATGAGAGAATCATTGGAAGGCTGCCTTCCGCACGCCCCCCACTGGGAATCACGACCACAACCCAGGCATGCGCCCTTGACGGGAATTGAACCTGGGACCCTTCAGTTTGCAGGCTGATGCTCTATCCATTGAGCAAAACCGGCTAGGGCTCTTTGCCAGTCTTATAGCTGAGTATCTTGTTCCAGTCAGTTTTGGTGTGGGTAACTGGAAGCTGCCGGCACAAGGCCTTGAATTGGGTGTCTGGCATTGTTTGATGGTTTTCACTAATTGCTGTCTGATACTCATTTTCTGCATGCTCTGTGATTTTAATAAACTCCTTGGTAGTTTGGACTTCATTTGAAGCAGTTAGTGAATCCTGTACATCTTTATGACTAATCAATTGAACACTGCCATCTTCATAATAAATCTAAATCTTAAGTACTCCAACTTCCTGGGCTTTAGGTAGTAATATTGTGATATTCATTGTGATATTCAATGACCATTCCAGAAGTTTTTAGGCTGAAACTGGTGGCTTTCAATACATGCAATAATGGTCTGTTGCCCGTCTATAGTTTTAACATAAACAGA
>NW_006297905.1:283998-285992 GCF_000327345.1 Myotis davidii
CGTGTGTTTTCTGTGGCCCCAGAGACTTCCTGGAACTGGAGTTCAGAGCAGTCGGGAGCTTGTGACTCCCTCCCGATGCAAAAAGACAGCTGCGTCCTCAGGTGCCAGCCCCTTTCCGCGCAGTCGAGCCTCTGTACCTCTGCACTTTACTACTGCAGCTCCTCTGGCTCTCAGTGTGCTTTTCTTTCCTCCTAGTTGTAGAATTTACACTCAGCCAGCCTTCCTGTAGTTCTGGATGATGTCCGTTTTGTCTTTTTGTTGTATTTTTCAATTGTTGTGGGAGGCAGCAATTTCCCGGTGTTTATCTATGCCGCCATCTTAGTTTCTCTGCCTTGGTCTCTCTTTGTATAAAGGCACTGATTCCTTCATGGTGCCCCTATGGTTTTTACCTCATTTAAATCTGATCACATCAGAAAATTCCCATTTCACACACAATTATATGGTGAACTAGAACTTCAACATATAAATTTTGAGTGGACAAAAACATTCAGACAATAACATCCATAATTCAGAGGTAATTGTTATTAATTTGGGGGAAGCATATAGTTTAATAGAAATTTCTATGCAACTACATATATTTACACATATGTATATATTTTTAAAAAAATAAAGAACAACTTGTACATATTATCTTGTAACATACTTTTAAAATTTAACAATATAAACTTTTTAAATGTACTTAATGGTTTTATATATGACTAGAGGCTCGGTGCACGAATCTGTGCACCAGTGGGGTCCCTTGGCTTGGTCTGTGGGATCAGGCCGAAACCAGCTCTCTGACATCCCCCGAGGGGTCCCGGATTGCAAGAGGGCTCAGGCCAGGCCAAGGGATGCCACCAGTGCACAATCGGGGCTGGGGAGGGATACGGGAGGTTGGCCAGCCAGGGAGGGACTGCGGGAGAGTTCCAGGGTGGGTCCGGCCTGCTTGCTCAGTCACAATCAGCCAGACCCCAGCAGCAAGCTATTAAGACACTATTAAGTCATCACTGAGCTAAGAATAGAATAGGAACATTAATGTAATTGCTAATCAAGTTACAAAAGGTTACATATGCTGTGGACTTACCTTGTCCACTTATTTATTTTTATTTAACCAATGTTCTCTTGTTGAATATTTAGGTTTTTCTCATTTGTTCAATGTTATAAAAAGCATCTTTGTACATATTTCTTATATGATTCTGGTTGTTTCCTTAGGATATATTCTTAGAAGTAGAATTATTGGGTAACAAGGTTGCACTTACAAAAGCCTTCTTTTTGTGTTATTTCTTTTTTTTAATATATTTCTTTTATTGCTTAAAGTATTACAAAGGGTATTACATATGTGTCCATTTTTCCCCCCGCCCTAGACAGTCCCCTAGCCTCCCCTATCCCCCAGTGTCTTATGTCCATTGGTTATGCTTATATGCATGCATACAAGTCCTTTGGTTGATATCTTACCCCCCTACCTCCTGCCATCCAAACCTCCCCGGCCTTCCGGCTGCAGTTTGACAATCTGTTTGAGGCAGCTCTGCCTCTGTATCTATTATTGTTCAAAAGTTTATAATGGTCTAAATTATACATGAATGAGTGAGATCATGTGGTATTTTTCCTTCATTGACTGGCTTATTTCACTTAGAATAATGCTCTCCAGTACTATCCATGCTGCTGCACCATGCCATTGCAAATGGTAAGAGTGTTCCTTCCTTTAGAGCAGCATAGTATTCCATCATGTAGATGTACCACAGTTTTCTAATCCATTCATCTACTGTTGGGCACTTAGGCTGTTTCCAGATCTTAGCTATGGTGAATTGTGCTGCTATGAACACAGGGGGGCTCATATCCTTTCTGATTGGTGTTTCTGGTTTTTTGGGATATATTCCTAGAAGTGGGATCATAGGGTCAAATGGGAGTTCCATTTTTAGTTTTTTGAGGAAACATCATACTGTTCTCCACAGTGGCTGCACCAGTCTGCATTCCCACCAGCAGTGCACAAGTGTTCCTTTTTCTCCACATCCTCT
>NW_006297905.1:292906-294278 GCF_000327345.1 Myotis davidii
CCACTCAATTCTCTGTCCCTCTCCTGGCCCCCCCTCTCTCCTCAGTCTCTCCCCGGATTCCACTCCTCAGCACCCTCTCCTTCTCTTCAGCACAGGTGAGTGTCTGAATCCGAGATGTCCCATGAACAGGATTCGGTGAGAACAAACAAACAAGCGCCGGCCGCGGAAACGGGGAAGGCTTGGTTTCTGTAAACTCTTCTTTTACAGGCACTGCATGGTCAGGTCAGCTCTTCAGGCTGCCCCCTTTAGGGTCAGTCCTCCATGATCACAGAACCCAGCTCTCAAATCCCCCAGCGACGCCAGGAATCCCGCAGATCTCCTTTCCCCCGTGAGGGGACTGGTCTGTCTGACATGCGGTCCGCCTCCGACCCTGTGGGCTCAGAGGTCTGGCAAACTTTCCTGGCCAAATCCCTGTTGTTGTTGTTTTTTTTTTTTTTTACCTTTCCAGGGGAGTTCTGCCCTTCCAGGCTGCAAACCATCTCACCAGCTGAGCAATTTCGCCCATTCTGGGTGGGTGTTATTAGTTTCAGCTTCTCACTCCATTTGCTCCGGGACAATACCTGGGACGTGTCTGCCTATATCGCTGCCATCTTCCAATCTCTTTTTGTGTTATTTCTTGCCAAATTGCCCTTTGGAAAGTTTGCACTAAATTTCACTTCCACAGAATACCTGTTGTCTTGTACCCACCAAAATACTGGATTTTAACATTTTAAAAATTCTTTGCCAATTTAATATTTTCCAAATAACATAATTTGCTTAAATTTGAATTTCTTGGATTTCACCATCTTTTCATGAATTGTTTAACAAGGTGAAGTTCAGTGTAGATAAATGTCAAGATCTGTACTCAGGTAACATAACTCAACTAAAGGACAACTATCAGTATGACTTTAAAGCAGCTTACGTGGAAACTTTCTAGAGGTTTTATTTGATAATAAATTCAATATAAATAAATAGTGTGATGTACTTTAAACATACCGTATTTGCCGGCGTATAAGACGATTTTTTGGCCCTGAAAAATATGCCTCCAAGTGGGGGGTCGTCTTATACGCCAGGTACACTTCAGATAGACTGCCCATAGTGCTTGCCCCGTGCCATAGTGGCCTCCCGATGCCCGCCCACTTCATTCCACATACCGTTCAGGCATCAGCAGCGCTGCTGGGTGTATGCTCGGCTGTTATGCGATTTTGCTGTTATGCGATTTTACCACACTCGCAAAATCGCACACAGCCGACCATACACCCAGTATGATAGCGCAAAATCACGAATCGCGATACCATACTGGGTGTATGGTTGGCTGTGTGCGATTTTGCGAGTGTGGTAAATTCGGGTTACCGTATATTTCTTTACATATGCATTGAATTTTAAAGAAGGC
>NW_006297905.1:294397-299204 GCF_000327345.1 Myotis davidii
CTTCTATCATTGACAGTCCCTCTAGGTTGTGGGCTGCTTGCCTGTGTTCCTGAGAAGCATCTACGGTACCAGTCTATAGAGTGTGTTTTCTTTAGTGAATTACCGGTATGTTTACCGGTAATAAACTTGCACTGTTTTATGTATATGTTTGATTACATACAGCCTTGTGACAGTTTTCCTAAATGTCATAAGCATTTGAATATAAATTAAAATGTTAAAATCAAATCTGGTATTGTTTTACCTTTTATTTGGTGTGTGGAAGGTGTGCGGAAGAGGGGGTAGTCTTATACGGCGAGTATATAACAAACTCTGTATTTTGAGTGGAAATGTTAGGGGGTCGTCTTATATGCCCAGTCGTCTTATACGCCGGCAAATACGGTAGTGGGAATTAATAAAAGTCTAGTGTATTGATGAAGGGAGGTGATGATCCAACTTTACTTCTTTTTAGTCTATATCTGAGATACTGCCTACACCAGCTCCAGGCCTCATACCATTAATAGTGGCCCAGACCGACTAATGTATGTTCAGAAGAAAGTGAGCAGTCTGGAGAAAGAAGCAGAAAATATGCCCTAAGAAAAGTGGCTGAATGAGCTTAGAAGAAAAGAAGACTGAGGGAGATATGGCTTCTGTCTTTAGAGTTTGAAGAAGTCATGGAACAAAGAATGTAGGTACATTCTGGTTGGTCCCAGAGGACAGAAACAAGGGTAAATGCCACAATGAGAATAATTTTAGCTTAACACAAGGGATCTCTAAAAGAAATCTTGGAAAGGTATGGACTAGATACCTTCTAACTTCAGTCTTGATTCTCTCAGTCTATGTGGATGCTACTGCTTCTAACCATCTTAACAAGAGGTAATCAGCTTTGTGTTTTGGGGAGAAGCCTTGAAGAGCAGTGCTTTTCGAATTTAAAATGTATATGGCACACTTGGAAGGTTTTTTTTTAAAAAATATGTTTTTATTGATTTTTTACAGAGAGGAAGGGAGAGGGATAGAAACATCGACGAGAAACATCGACCAGCTGTCTCCTGGACACCCTCCACTGGGGATGTGCTGGCAACCAAGGTACATGCCCTTGATGGGAATCGAACCCGAGACCCTTCAGTCCACAGGCCAATGCTCTATCCACTGAACCAAACCGATCAGGGCTTGGAAGGTTTTTTTAATGTGGGTTCACATTCACTAGGTCTGGGATTGTCTTGAGATTCTGCATTTCTATCAAATTCCAAGTGAGGCCATGTCATTGATTTAGGACCACACTTTGAGTAGCAATCTGTTAGCAAGCATTCTCAACTTGGACAACATAGTCCCCAAACAGGTGAAAATTGGCTTTTGAGGGTTTGGGAGGAGAAATTTAGTTATTACACTGGTTTGTGGCCCTACAAAAGGTCACAGTCCATGAACAGTTAAACAGTAAAATTGTGGTATTAAAATTTCATGGGTGGGGTGATTTGGAAAATAAATGTTTAAAAATGTCAGTTTAGGGAGATCTGATCAAATACTGCACTTGCTTTATTGTTTTTCCATGTTCCCCCATTGTTCAAACCAAACTTTCTCTATAACATGGATTCTAAAACTTCCACTAACTTATTCTCTACTTCAGCCTATATCTCCCATGCCAAGGCCCTTGTGCCTTTGTAGCTTATGGATCCAGTTGCCTCAGTTCAAAGATAAATACTGCCAGCTTCTTAGTTGCATGACCTTGGACAAGTCATTGCACCGCTCTGTGCCTCATTTTTGTCATATGTCAAATGGAGATAATTTGAGGAAGATTATCATGAGTTACTGCATGATAAGTACTCAGAATACTGTCTAGCAAATAGGAAGTATTCAGTAAAGCTCAGTGTTAACTCTTCTCACTCAACAGAATGGAGAAATCAGGATGGAGAATTGAGGATAACAAAATTCAGTGGGGATCAGGAATATGCCATGATACCAAGCTGTGTGTGCAGGGGTATGCCTAAATGTAACCCCTGAAGTAAGACAAGACATTCAATCAAAGCTGTATTCACTGTGTGCTAGGTTGTGGGAGAAATACAGGGATGAAAAAGTTTAGGTTTCTGCTCTCCTGCTGCTCTTAGTACAGGCCAGCAGCGGGAGAAGTCAAGAAAGGAGCACTTCACTATTATAAATGCAGGGGATTAAGAGGTAGTGGAAGATATATTGCAAAAATAAACTAGGATCAGATTCTAGAATGGAGATTATATGTAATGTTAAGCCTGAATTGATCAGTCCTTTGAGTATCAATGTCCCAGTCTCAATAGTGGGATGAATCATTCTACCTCTGCCCCTCCAACCTTGGGGAATGCTTTTGCATTCTATAGAAACACCTTTGAATTCCCAGAAGTATGGATGTAAGCATGCACAAAGTGACATTTGTTTGTGGTCTATGTAATACTGCCAAAATTTCAGTAAAATCCAGGGCTCATGTTGTGACCTCAAATTCAATCAGTTCTTGAAGACAACTCAGATTCCTCAAAATAAACATATGTCTTTTTTTTTTTTGGAAGTATGGTGGAAAAAAAAATGTTTCTCTTTCTGGGATGGTTAATTATTTCCTCCTGATACAGTTGTCTTCTTTGTCTTTGGGAATAGGATGGTGGGATAGAATCACAAATAGTCAGATGATTGCTTCAGATTACATAAGTAGACAATTTAGTCAGGATAACAGATACACAGACACTTATAATTGGAGATCTTAAAGATCTGTTGGTTCAATCCCCACCCATTTAAGCATTGAATTACTCCTACTGTAATGCTTAGAAATGGTTTTTTAAAATTTCTTTATTGATTAAGGTATTACATATGTGTCCTTATCCCCTCCCCCCCCCACCTTCCCACTCATGCCCTCACCCCGCTGTTGTCTGTGTCCATTGGTTAGGCCTATATGCGCTTACAAATGGTTTTCCAGTTCCAGTCACATTCCAGTGACAAGAAGCTTGCTCCTGTCTATGATAGCCCATCTCATCTCTGAACAACTCTGCCCAATACATATTTATTTATTCTGTTAAACTGAAATATATTTTCTGATGGCTTCCACCCACAGGCCCTAGCTTTATTAACTGGCTCTCTTCTCCCATGAACGTTCTTTAAATATCCAAAGGCATAGAAAATGTGTCCCTTAACTGTTCTCTAGACTAAATAGGTTTAGTTCTTTCAAAGGTTCCTTGTGGTCCTTATTAGAAGCCCTTTTCACAGACTGTTCACTACCTTTTGGATATACTCCAGTTTGTCCATTCACTATAAAATCTCCTCAAACTGAATCCAACACCAAAAATCTGTGGCTACCAATGTTTAACTCTGTTGGAAGGACGTTGAAAGTCAGGAACCTTATATCTTTGTTCCCGTTCTGTCACTGCTTCACTGGGTTATTTCATGTAGGCCTCTTCTCTTCTGTATGCCTCAGCTTCCCCAGAGGCTGAGAAGATAGCCTCTTTGATTTGTGAATACTTTCTCAGTCAGAAAATCCCATGGCTTTGTTTAAGATAAAATAGTAAACTCAAATGGAGAATGAAGGACTGGCTTTATAGTAGGAATGTCTGGGCCAAATAACATATCCTTAGCTGCAAGTAAATCCTCTTAGCCCCAAGTTGTCCACATGTGAAAAATGTAGGTCTGTAACTGTTTCCCACACTTTATTCAGTGACCTAGAATACCAGCCTGGTAGTTTAAAGACCATGTAATGTTTGGAAAACAAGAGCCCAAACTTGCAGACACAAAATAAAGCTGAGAACCTTTTTGGCTCTTCCAAAGGAGAACAGGTTCACAAGTATGAATGGTAACTCAAACTATGGGAACATAGTCCCAGCATCAGAGCCTTACAAACATGTCCATTACACATTAAAATGTCTAAAATTCAGCCAACAGAGTCCACTTTTTTGGAGTATCTGTTATATTCCCACCTTCTTCTATCTCAAACCTTGCTATGATAGAATGGCTGTTTTGGGATGGAGTCCTAGGAAACTCCACATGGAAGAATGCCTTTACTTGACATAGTATAAAAATACCCTCTTGAGACTTCTGGTCCCAACAAAATGGCATAAACCAGGCAAGATGACATTTTCTTTGTTTCTCCCTATCAAGTACAACTATAAACTCTAAAATAATGCCTGAAGGTAACAAATCAGAATTCTGAAATGTGGTCAGTAAAAGCTAAGTGGTTTGAAACACTAGACCTGGAGGAACAGCACAGTGATAGGATGTCTTACACCATAAATTTGACCATTTAATACAAATAGATCAATTCTGGCAATCTACTGGAATAACCAATTGAAGACCGTCTGAAGAGAAGTTTTATAACCAAGAATTTACAGAAGAGGACACATTGAGACTGGTAAGAAGGGGATGCAAAAGGGGTTGACCCAATTCCCAGGGAGAGCAGCTGGGATTCCAGAGGGATATCTCAGCTGCAAAGTTTTCCCCTGAGAAGCATGTTTCAACCCCAAGACAGGCTCCCCAGACCACAGGACGAGAGCCAGAAAGAGGCATCCACATAACATCTGGCTGTGAAAATCAGTGAGGATTCTATAACAACAGGGAGAGATAGAAGTCTGCTAGAGATACAGGAACCCTATTTTTTTCCTTTAATCCTCACCGGAGGCTATGTTTTCAATTATTTCTAGATTGAGTAAAGGAAAGAGAGAAAGAGAGAGAGAGAGAGAGTGTGAAAATCAGTGAGTTCTATAACAACAGGGAGAGATAGAAGTCTGCTAGAGATACAGGAACCCTATTTTTTTCCTTTAATCCTCACCGGAGGCTATGTTTTCAATTATTTCTAGATTGAGTAAAGGAAAGAGAGAAAGAGAGAGAG
>NW_006297905.1:300669-303853 GCF_000327345.1 Myotis davidii
AAGATTTAATTAAATAAAAAAAGAGATACATCAACATAGATCGGTTTCCTCTTATATATGACCTAACTGGAGATTAAACTCACAACCCCCGTATATGCCCTGACTTGGAATCAAACCCTCAATCTGTTGGTGAATGAGATGATGCTGCAACCAACTGAGCCACCCAGCCAGGACACAAATGCCCTCTTAAAGGGCCTAAAACAAAATCTCATTCACAGCCACTCACTCTGGGCTTTGGTGGAAGAAGGGCAGAGTAAACTAGAATCATGTGAAGAGAAATGGGTGTATGGCTCTGGGAAGAGAGATAATGAGACAGTAGGCAGTATCCCTATGCTGAGTTCCTCTCCCACACTACAAATGCCATATTTCTTAGGTAGAGCACTTCCTTCCCTAAGGCATCAGCCTGGGGGAATGAAATAGACCCACTTTCAGGACTCAATGTCACATAGTCCTGCAGAGCTTAGGCCTTCCTAAGCAGACACCTGCCTGGGCCAGAGTGTAGAATTTTGAGCAGGCTGAGAGGGTGTCAATGATTGAGTTGTGTGGTGGTGAACCTGATTGGTGCCTCCCCTCATGGGAGACCCACTATCCCCACTCTCTAGGCTTCAGGGGGGCCCCACTTTCCCAAATGCAGTACAGACTGAGTTGCAGGGCTCACTCTCCCACCTTATCCCAAACCTGACCAGCACCTTTCCTTCTTGGAAGATTCACCAGCCCCATCCTCCTTACTCTTGGTGGACCTTCCCTCCCTGCTAAGATTAGACTCCTAGCAGAGTCTTGGACAAACTGAGTAGTGTGGCTCTAGGAAAGGGCTATTTTTAACTCCCACACCTGATCAACGCAGAGCCCTCACTTCACATGGAAAAACATTGGTATTATTGGGCCTGATAAACTTTGCTGGCCTCACCCTGGCTCCCTGAAGCCCTGCCACACAACAAAAGTTTGCAGTCAGTAACACAAACTTGGAATACCCTGGGATATTTGCTGAGTGGCCTCAGATAAAACACTTGTACTGAGTTTGAACCTATGTCAATCTGGTGAACACAACTTGCCCATACCTGGAGAACATATCCCATGCAATTTGAATACAGCCAGAAGTTCTTTTAGGTACTTAGCCTATCAAACTTCTGGCAGGCAGAGGAAGGCAGAGGCAGAGGCCAATCTTGGGGTGCTTTGGGACTTTTTTCTACCCTCCCCCATCCCTGCTGATGGCAAATGCCAGGCTTGGTCCTTTCCACACACACCCAAGCCCAGAGGAGGCAGCCACAAACTGTGTAACATTTCATAGCTACCAAAAGTTTGTCCAGGACCAGTTACAGGCAGTGTCTGACATTGGCCTGCACCAGAATTCCTCAGAAAAAGCCCTAGAACAAACACACCCAGGTTCCAGCTTCAGATAACATCACACCAGGAACCCATTAGCTTCACAAGTGGTAAATCCAAAGAACTCAGCATGCACCAGACCCTGCTGAAGTGAATTACACTTTGTGTTTTCACACTGGCAGAGATGCTCATACATTGTGGTCGGGGTTCATCCTTACAGTCAGCAGGCCTGAGTGTCGACCCCACACATGTAAGGGCCAATAGCAATCAAGGCTCAGTTAAAATAGGAAGGACACATTACCCAAACAAAGGACATTCCTAGAGCAACCAGCTCAAGAGATCAAGGAGACTTCACCACTGGGTTCCAAAGGACCCTAATATATATAAGGCTACCTTACCTTGACTGAGAGTCATAGAAGATCAACCTAATACATAAAAAAGAGGAAGCAAAATGGGGAGACAAAGAAACATGTTCCAAATGAAAGAACAGGAAAAAATCTCAATAAATAGAACTAAATGAAATGGAGGCAAGCAATGTATTAGATATAGAATTCAAAAATGTTTTTAAAATGTTCCAGAAACTTAATAACTACAACAGCATGAAAAAGAACAAAAAATGTCATAACAAGAAACCAAGAGGGTGGCATAGTTAAACAGCAGAAATTGCTGCCTCCCACAACAACTTCAAAAATACAACTAAAAGATAAAATGGACATCATCCAGAACTACAGGAAGTTTGGCTAAGTGGAAATTCTACAACTAGAAGGAAAGAGAAAAGCACACTGAGACTCAGAGGAGGTGTGGAAATAAAGTGCAGTGGTACAGAGGTGCTCATGGCAAGGGCTGGCAACTGAGGACGCGGCTGTCTTTTTGAATCGGGAGGGAGTCACAAGCCCCCGACTCCTCTGAACTCCAGTTCCAGGAAGTCTCTGGGGACCCAGGACTCATACGGAAAGAAACTGGATTGTCTGGCAGTGGGCAAAACACAGAACTTGAGGGCGGCTTTCTCTCAGAGGTGCATGCAGTGATTACCAGGACACTGAGATGCGGGGCCTCTTAGGGTAGGACTGAGGATCAGCCATAGCTGTTTGCTCCGCCCTGTTGATTCCCTGACACCCTGCACCACCCAAGCCATGCACAGAGGCTTTTGCATATGAAAGGCATGGGCCTCACCTCCTTAGATCCAAGAGCCAGTGTACCCAGCGGTCAGAGTGGGACCATCCAGATCACAACTCCTCAGACCCATAAGGGACACACTCAGGGGGCAGACTCAGTGAGCACCAAAGCCCCACTGAAGAAAGTCTTGCCCCAGAAGGGTGTCTTCAGCACAGTTCTCCTACTGCAGACAGCAATGAAAAAAGAAGCTGCGTAGTAAGAGTTACATTTGACCAATAGACTTTAAAACAAAGGCTATAGTAGGAGGTGAAGGACACAGCATAATGATAAAGGGAGCAACCCAACAAGAGTATATAACCCTTGTAAACATTTAAGCACATAAAAAAGGAGCACTTAAATATATGAAGTAAACTAAGATGGCGGCAGAGATAAACACCGGGAAGTTGATGCCGCTCACAACAATTGATTAATACCTCAGAAAAACAATACGGACATCATCCAGAACCACAGGAAGCCTGGCTGACTGTAAATTCTACAACTAGAAGGAAAGAAAAGCACACTGAGAGCCAGAGAAGCTGCAGAAGAGAAGTGCAGAGGTAGGGGCGCGCGGAAGGTCTGGCCCCTGAGGACGCGGCTGTCTTTTTGAATCCGGAGGGAGTCACAAGCTCCCGACGGCTCTGAACTCCAGTTCCGGGAAGTCTCTGGGGACCCAGGACTCATGCGGGGAGAAACTGGACTGTCTCTG
>NW_006297905.1:306614-315590 GCF_000327345.1 Myotis davidii
TTGTGTGATTTTTTTTTTTTCCTTTATGATGTTAGGGAAGTTTTCTGCCATTATTTCTTCAAACACCTTTTCTATACCTTTCTTCCTGTCTGCCTCTTCTGGCACAACTGCCTTTCTAATATTGTTGCATTTCACATTGTCCCACAGCTCCCTTAAGCTTTCCTCCTTTTTTTTATTGTTTTTTTCTTTTTTCTTTTCTGATTGAGTGATATTTACAAAATTGTCTTTTAATTTACTGATTCTATCCTCTGCTTCTCCTAATCTGCTGTGTATTCCTTCCAATGTGTTCTTTATTTGTGTTGTGTCATTCTTTATCTCAGACTGTTCTTTTTTCATAGTGCTATATCTTTTTTGGCATCAGAGTGACGTTTTTCCAGTAGCTGGTGTTTAGATACATCCTGTCGCAGGTGCCGCCTTCTGTCAAGATCAGACTCACACTGCTCTGCAGACACTTTCTGTTGATAACGCCGGCATCTTTTGGCTGCAGAGCTACGTTGTATCAACAGGTGTTCTTTAGTCATAGTCCCACCTCCCTGCTGTCATGGTCTGAGATGCAGATGAATGAGAGACCTGGTTATCAGGCTCCTGAGAGCTGTCTGACCAGTGGCTGATTCTGGCTGATTCTGTGGGGGGTGGGACTTCCTTCTCCCTGCTGTCAGTTTCCACAGTTGTGATGAGGAAGCTGGGGTGACAGAGGGAGCCGTGCCCTCCAAGCCACCCTCTTTCTCACTCTGCTCTATGTCCAGCAGCCTCCTGCTCTGCCAAGTCCTCTAAACCTCCTGCTTTCTGCTGGCAAGGTCCTGGGAGTCCACAGGCATGGCTAGGCGCGGGTGGCCTTGGCTCCCTGACCACTGAAAGTCCCTGGAGCCCACAGGCATATCTAGGCACGGGAGGCCTTGGCTCCCCGACTGGCGAAAGTCCCAGGAGCCCGCGGGCATGGCTTGGCACATTTCCTGGGGCTGGCAAAGGTCCCAGGAGCCCACAGCCATTGCCTCCTGAGGCACTTGACACCTGCATATGCAAACTAACCACCATCTTTGTCGGATAATTTGCATAGTCACTCGGATTGGCTGGTGGGCATGGCTTGTGGGTGTGGCTTGAGTGTAGTGGAGGGATGGTTAATTTGCATGTTACTCTCTTATTGTATAGGATAGGTACTTGTTTGTGGCCATTTTTGTTCTTTTTTTTGATTAATTAAATCTTTATTGTTCAGATTATTACAGTTGTTCCTCTTTTTTACCCCCATAGCTCCTCACCCCTTTCCCCCCCAAGCCTGTGTTCCTTCTTCCTTTTCTATTTCTTCTTTTAACAACAGTCCCTTTAGCATTTCTTGTGTTGCTGGCTTGGTAGTGATAAACTCCCTTAGCCTATTTTTGTCTGTAAAGCTCCTGCTTTCTCTTTCAATTTTGAATGATATACTTGCTGGATAGAGTATTCTTGGATTTACTCCCTTGTTTTACATCACTTTGTATACTTCATTGCATTCCCTTCTAGCCTGATGTGTTACTGTTGAGAAATCATTTGATAATCTGATGTTCTATCCCTTGTATGTAACTCTCTTGCAGCCTTTAAGATTATCTCTTTGTCATTCACGTTTGCCATTGTAATTACGATGTGTCTTGGTGTGGTTCTTTTTGTGTTCATCTTGTTTGGGACTCTGTGCTTGTGTGAGTTTTTTCTTCCCAATATCAGGGAAGTTTTCTGTTATTATTTCTTCAAATAGGTTTTCTAATCCTTACTCCTCTTCTTGTCCTTCTGGCATCCCTATTATATGGATGTTTCTTTAGTTCATGTTGTCGCAAAGCTTCTTTAGGCTCTCCTCCTGCTTTCTATTTTTTTTTTTCCTCCAATTGCTGTTCGGATTGGGTGTGTTTTGCTGCCTGGTCTTCTAACTCCGTAATTTGATACTCAGCTTATTCTAGACTACTGTTGAAACCTCCTATTGTGTTTTTATTGTAGCGATATCATTCTTTATTTCCTCTTGATTCTTACTTAAGTTATTGATTTTCTCATCCAGCTGATTTAGTACCTGTTTGACCCTTACTCTGACTTCTTTTTCTGACATATTTCATGCCTCTGTTTCATTTAGTTCATTTTCTGGTGATTTCTCCTTTTCTTTCCTTTGGGAGTTGTTCCTTTGTCTTCCCAGTTTTCTCTCACTGAAGGGTCCAGGTGCTGAGTCACCCAGGGCCTGTGGCTGAAATTACAGGCTTGGTGAGAGGAGAGACTCGTTCCCTGGTGTCTTTGGGTCTGTGGTGAAGTGGTAGGTCTTTGGCCAGGGTGGTTTTAGGGTACAGGATGGTGTCTGAGGCCAGACTGGCTGTTGGTGAGGCTGGGCTCCTACTCACAGCAGCTCTCCTCTTCAAGATGGCATGGTTTCTGTACCAAAGCCGACTGCCCTGGGAGTGTTTTCAGTGCTAGCTGGGGCTCCCCATCTAGTACAGTCCAGTCTGCCAGCCCCTGAGACTCCTACAAGATATAACTGACACACACACACACACACACACACACGCACACACACACACACACACAGACACACCACACCACATGTCCACACACTCCCTTTTTGCTTCCTCACTCACTTACACTCTCCCTCACTGCTGTCCTGCCTCATTACTTTCTATACTGCCATCTTGACTCCTTTCATTAATTTTTAAGAAGAGTGGAAGAGAGAGGAAAAGACAGAGAGAAACATTGATGTGAGAGAAATACATCAATTGGTTGACTCATGCACAAGATCTGACCAGAGCCTCTGCCTGGGAGTAGCCTGCAACCAAGGTACGTGCTGTTGACCCAAATCAAACCCAATATCCTTTGGACCACTGGCTGATGCTCTATCCACTGAGAAAACAAGGTAGGGTTCCATTTTTATTATTCATGCCTGTGTTCCTACCTGTCTATTTCTTCTTTTTACAACAGTTCTATTAGCATTTCTTGCAGTATTGGTTTGGTGGTAATAAACACTTTTAGCTTTTTATGTGTCTGTGAAGCTCTTTATTTCACCATCGATTTTTAGTAATTGCCTTACTGGTAAAGTAGTCTTGGGTTCAGTCCATTTGTTTTCATTACTTTTTATACTTCATACCACCTTTTTCTGGCCTGAAATGTTTCTATTGAGAAATTAGCTGACTGTCTAATGGGACCTCTTCTAGAGATAACTTTTTGTCTTTTTCTTGCAACCTTTACCATTCTTTCTTTGTCCTTAATGTTTTCCATTTTAATTAATATGTGCCTAGGTGTGAGTCTTTTGGTGTTTATATTGATTGGAATTTTCTGTTTTCTGAACTTGAGTGACTTTTTCCTTCACTAGATAGGGACATTTTCTGCCATTATTTGTTCATTTGTCATTACTTTGAATTATTTATCTGAGGAATTACTTGTCTCCATTTCATTTAGTTCCCGTTTTTGGAGATTTTCTCCCTTTTTCCTTTATCCCACCATTTTTGTTGTCCCTTTGTATTTTTTTCTACATATTAGATCAAACTGCTATGCCTCCCCTACTTTGTGGTGTGGTCTTATGTAGTAGGTGTCTTGTGGGATCCACTGGTGCTGTCTCTTAGATCTGAGATGGTTAATCTAAGAAATACCTTTGCTTGAGTTATTTGGGTTCTCCTGTTATAATTGTGTCTTGAATTTTGTTTTCCCATTTGTGGATGCAATCTCCTCTTATGCTGGCTGACTATGTGTCTCATCCCCAACCACTTTGTGTGAGCTATTGTGGAGTTGTTGACCAAACAGAACAAAATACAACACAACAAAACAAGAATCAAAGAAACAAAACAAAAACATACCCAAGATCCCTACAGCAACAACAACAAAAAAACAGCCTTCAGAGAAAAGAACATTATGAAAGAGAAAAGAGTACAATAATGAAAAAAGGAAATAAATAAATAAAAAATACAAGGAGAAAAAAACCAACAAAGAAACAAAAAACTCAAACAAAAAAGTTTGATGATTAAAAGAAATATGAAGGGGCAGAGATGAAAGAAAGTGAGACTAAAGTTTTAGGGGAATACAGGAAGGAAAACAGTTTAAAATAAAGGAGGAAGAAAAAAATTAAAAAGGTATGAGAAAGCAGATAGACCCAAAATAGAAAAGGGAAAAATATGAGTAAGCAGAAGATAAAGAAAAAAAATATTTAGTTGGAAAAGGGAAGAGGAAAATTAGATGTGTGAATGAAAAATAGAGAGTAAAATAATTACAAATCAATAAAACAGGTAATTAAAGTAGGTAAATAAAAATGAGAAAAGATAGTGAAGAGAAAAAGAGAAAAAAATAAATGAAGAAAAAAAAGTGAAGTGGTGTTTGTTTAAGCATGTTTAGTGCCGCATGGGCTCTCCTTTGTATCCTCCTCTGATAACTGTGGCTGACTCTTCTGTCTGGCAATTCTGGGCTCTCCAGGATGTACTCAGGTGCTCAGCACTGTCAGAAACTTTCCTCTTTTGGCTTTCTACAACCTGCTTGGAGTTCCAAGTGAGCCACAATTTGTGCCTGTCTCTACAGGACTTGGCTACAAGCAGGAGGGGTCAATTTGCCCTCTAAAGCAGAATGGGGTTCTGGGCTGGGTCAGCAAACTTTCACAGGTTCCCTGGCCTCTGTCTCCCTTAGTCTGCCAGCCAGATGTCAATCCTAATCATTCAAAAATATGTTTCTGAAAGAGATTTAGGCAGAATCAAGAATATAGACGTCTGGTTCTCCTGTGAGGGAGAGGTCCCATTCAGATTTCAGGAAAAGTGTAAGTGTGTTTCTATGTCCCAGAGCTACTCCTCTGGGAGTGGCCCAGAATATTATTTTGCCCTCTCTTGGTCAGAGATCCTCGTATGCAGTCCAGTGGGACCAGCTGGAAACCTGGAGTTTCTATCAGCTTTCCCATGCAGGGAAAGCACCAGTTAGGTTCCCCAGACAGTGGGGTTGATAGTCCCTCCCTCAATCCAGTCAGTGAAGCTTCTTGAGACTATTCAAACACGTAAGCTTGGCCTTGGCTGTTGTCTTCTCTGAAGAGTTCAAAATGTAGAGTGTGTCAAACAGGGCTCCTGAGGTTGTGTCGGGTTGTATCACCTAGAGTGTGTGTTTTTTCCCCTTTTTTCTGAGCTGTGGCTTCTGGGAGCAGCTAGCTCCTCTTAGGAAAAATGGGAGTTTCAGTTTCAGGGGATATGTCAGAATGCAGGGCTCCTAACTGGTTGTTTTCTACATTTCCCTTCAATGCTTCCCATCCCAGCATCTCCTTAGGCACCTTGAGTCCACACCACCCTTCCTGCACCAAAGCTTCAGGTAGGTAGCTGCAAACAAGACTCCTATTCTCTTGGTTTAAAAAACAAACAGAAACTGAGGCATTCTCTCCCACTGGTTCTACACTCCCAAGCGCTCAGCAGCCTTGCCCTCTTTCAAAGCTGGATGTTATGTGGGCTGCTGCTCTGGGCTCAGGTGAAGCCCCGCCTGGGTTATAGGCATCCATATTCTGAGGGAACAGACCCTCCTCATTCTCAGCCTGCCACCCTGGAAGCTAGGTCAGCCCCTTTCATGACCTCACCCTTTCTACAGGTCTCTAGGTGTTTTCTGTTCTTTGATATAGTTTATCCTCAGCTGGACCTCAGTTGGTAATTCTGGGTGTGTGTTCCCCACTTTAGTTTTATTTCCAGTCTGGCCCTGGAAGAAAGTACAAGAAAGGTCTGCCTATTCAGCTGTCATTAGAAATACCTCTCTTGCTGCTTTTAAAATTCTCTCTTTATCTTTAATTTTTACCATTTTAATTATGTGGTTTAGTGTGGGCATTTATGGATTTGTTTTTTGGGGGATTCTCTGTACTTCCTGGGTTTGTGTGTCTTTTTTCTTCATCTGGTTAAGGAAGATTTTCATCATTGTTTCTTTAAATAAATTCTTGATGCCTTCTCCTTCTGATAATCCTATAACGTGGATGTTTTTACTTTTCATGTTATCGCAAAGGTCCCTTGAATTAACCTCATTCTTTAAAATTTTTCTTTCTTTTTCCTGCTCTAGTTTCGCATTATTTCTACCTTGTTTCCAAATTGCTGATTTGATTCTCTGCTTTATCCCACCCATGGCTTATTCTTAGCAGTGTATTCTTCATTTATGACTGAATTTTTTTATGTTTTTTTGTGTCCTTTTTTCATGCTGTTGAACATCTCTATAACCATTGGTTTGAACTCTATATCTGACAATTGCTTATCTCTATTTCATTTATTTATTTTTATGGACATTTCTCCTGTCCTTTCATTTGGGGCATGTTTCTTTTGGCTGCCTCTTGTGTTGTTTAGGTGTATTTCATAGATCTGCTTTGACTCACATTCTTGTGCGGTGGCCTTATGTAGTTGGTGTCATGTGGGGTGCAGTGGTGTAGTCTTTTTGAGTCCCTGAGGTGGGTGCTCTATTGAGTCTTTATTGGTATTGGCCCATTCATGTGTGAGATTGATCCTCATGCTGGCTGGCTGTAAGGCTCAACCCTGACCATACCAAGTGAGCTGCTGTGCAGGTGCTGACCACATTAAGCAGAATTCACCTCAGAAAAGTCTGGTGCTTGCTGAGATCTCCCTTTGACTATTCAGCATTTGAAATTAATTGGACCTTTCTCTAATGTTTTCTGAAACTGGCCACTAGATATATTAGTTCTAAGCCTCTTTGGACAGCCTCTGGTGCAGGCCAACGTTAGTCACTGCCTGTGACTTGCCCTGGATAACTTCTTTGGGTCTACAAGTGATCTATAGTTTGTGGCTGCCTTTGCCAGGCATGGGGGCAATGTGTGAATGACCAACCTATGCATCAAAACTGGCTATTCCCAGCACCAAGCCCAGGGGTAAGTTATCAAAAGTCTCAAGACACTCTGAGATATATTTGCCTCTGCTTGCCTCCCCTGCCAGCTTCCCATTAGGCTCTCTCACTGAAAGAACTTTTGACACTACTCAAGTTGGATGAGTTAGGTTCTCAGTGAGTCAGCAGGTGGCTGTGAGTGGTGTTCACCAGATTGATACAGGTTCAAAGTCAGTGCGAGTGTTGTGTCTGAGGCCACTCAATAAATGTCACTGGATATACAAGTCTAGCTACTACCCCCTGGGTGTTCATACACTTTTGTGTTGGGGCAGGATCTTAGGGAATTTATCAGGCTCACACACCTATATTTTGCCATCTGAAAGGAGGGCCCTATTCTGGTAGGGGGTGCGAGGGAAAAATGGCCTCTGCCCTATAGCCACACAAATCAGTCTGTTCCAGATTCTTTCAGTAGGACGCAGAGCTCATCAGGGCTGGGCCTCCAGGAGAATGGTGCTAGTGGATCTCTTGTGAGGTGGAGAAGCAGGTCATGCTTCAGGGTTGGTGGTGGCACACAACTCAATCCGTTCCAGATTTTACCTTGGTGGGGCAGAGTTACTAAGAGTCATGTTGGTGGTACAACTGAAGCCCAAAGAATGGGCCTTAGTGAATCTCCCCTGAGGGAAAAGCACTAGTTAAGTTCACAGGAAAGTTGGGGGAATAACCCCTGTTCCTAAGCTACACAACTCAGTTACTGATGCCACCTGAGTCTGAAAAGACAAACAATTGTTCTACTCTTTGAATATAAATAGCTAGAAGGCTCAAATCACATGAAGCTGGGGAACTGGAAGCATTGTCGGTGTAGTGGATGGTGGGAAGGAGTGCCATGTAATAGAACTGCTCATACCCACCACATCTTACCTAATAACAGACAAACATGTAAATTAACTGTCCCTCCAGTACACTCACCAGCCAGTCAGGAGAGTATGCAAATTAACCCAACAAAGATGGCCGTTAATTTTATACATAGGGGTGAAGCAGTGGAACAAAGACTGAAGGCTCCAGCCAGAGCGAAGGCCTGGGTCCCAGGTGCTGGAGGAAAACCCGTGCCAGCAGCCAAAGGAAGGGAAGGCCTATTGCACGAATCTCTTCGTACAACGGGCCTCTAGCATATGTATAATCCCCCTCTACCTAAGCCAGTGATGGTGAACCTATGACACGCGTGTTTTACTATGTTTGCAAATATCGAAAAATTTCTATATGTGACACGGCACCAGAGTTAAGTTAGGGTTTTTCAAAATGCTGACACGCCGAGCTCAAAAGGTTCGCCATCACTGACCTAAGCAAATAAATGTGTGTGTATGTGCATGCTCCATGTTCAAAAGAGCAAATGTGCACACAGATGTGAATGACAGAAAGCAAATGTTTTGCACCTGCATGAGAGAGAGAGAGAGGGAGAAAGGGATAGAGATGAACTTAAGCATTGCCATCCTGTTATCCATGTGTACCAATTTTTCATCTGCACCTGCATTGCTATCTCTGACACAGAACACAAGGCAGACCTAAATGGGACCCTAAATGATTCATTCTAAATATGTCATTGCATATATAGGGAAAGTGGAACCCAGAAAGGGGAAGGAACTTATCTAAGGAAACAGAGAATTGGCCATAGTGCCGGAAGAAGAATGCAATTCCAAGCTGCAATATATAGCAAGACAACTATTTAAGTATTTACCAAATTGTACAACCACCACTCATCTGTGGTATGCAAGATAATCTTAGGTGGTACATGGATGACTGTTTTCAATTTATATATATAAATATATATCATGTATGTGTGTGTGTGTGTGTGTGTGTGTGGTGTGTATGTGTGTGTATTAGGAAAAATTGCTATCAGATCAAAACAGTAACTTTATGGATTATTATTGCTTAGGATCTGGCAGAAATCATGAAGGTTTTATATAAATGGCTGAAGTTTGTGAGATACTGCTGTGGTATGAAGGTTCTTGGAACCAGCAAGACTTTGGTTGGAATCTTTTATTTTTTTATTATTATTTTTTTAATTAAATCTTTATTGTTCAGATTATTACATTTGTTCCTCTTTTATCCCCCCCATAACTCCCCTCCTCCCAGTTCCCACCCCACCAACTGCCCTCACTCCCCACCCACTGTTCTCATCAAACATGAAAGCTATTTAGGAGGTGGAATCAACAG
>NW_006297905.1:316730-317482 GCF_000327345.1 Myotis davidii
GGGGTCTCAGAGTCTGCGACTCCCTCCCGATTGTAAACAATCGCGCCCTCCGCGCGCCATGCCGCCAGCCCGCTCCTCCCGCACTCGTACCTGAGAATTTCACTTCAGCACTGCGGATCCTCTGAGTCTGGATATGATTATTTTCTTTCTCCTAGTTGTAGAATTTCCACTCAGCCAGCCTTCCTGTGGTTCTGGATGATGTCCATTCCATCTTTTAGGTGTATTTTGATTTGGTTGTTCAAGGCAGCAATCTCCGGCATTAACCTATGCCGCCATCTTGGTTTCGAGACTATCAATCTGGTTGGAATCTTGACTTGGATGATTCCTACTATCTTGTGTAATTCTTACTATCTCTAAGCTTCTTGTCCTTCATGTATAAAATAAAGATAGTGCTAGCTATCTCCCTTTTATTAGTGTAGTGAGAATCTACACTAATAAAAGACAAACATGCAAATTTACTGTACCTTCACTATGCCTTAAGCCATGACCACCAGCAAATCAGAGTGACTATATGCAAATTAACCCAACCAAGATGGTGGCCAGCAGCCACGGAGGTGGAGCAAGCAGGAGGCTTGGTTGCCACAATGATGGAGGAAGCCAAGCTTCCCGCTTGCCAGGGCCCGGCTCTGAGCTCCACTCAAAGCAACAAAGTTTCAATTATTGAAGGTAAATAAACCCCAGATACCGCTCGGCGTCTCTAACTCTGCCAAGTCCCACCAGGTGGCCCGGGGCCTCTCGGACGCCCAGGCCGT
>NW_006297906.1:0-255 GCF_000327345.1 Myotis davidii
AGAATAACAATTATAGAATGTAATTTTAGAAAACACTATTGAGACCCATTAAAAAAAAAATCAGGGGAGAAACCAAGATGGCGGCATAGGTAAACACCGGAGATTGCTGCCTCACACAACCACTTCAAAAATACAACTAAAAGACAGAACAGACATCACTGAGAACCACAGAGAGGCTGGCTGAGGGGAAATTCTACAACTAGAAGGAAAGAGAAAAGCATACCGAGACTCAGAGGAGGCGCAGTGCGGGAAGTA
>NW_006297906.1:373-848 GCF_000327345.1 Myotis davidii
TTGTCTGTTTCAATCGGGAGGGAATCTCAGGCTCTGAGCTCCAGTTCGGGGCGAGTCTCTAGGGACCCAGAATCAAACGGGAGAAGCGGGACTGTCCGGCATTGGTCAGAACTCAAGAGTAGCTTTCTCTCCGAGGTACTTTCAGCAGTTGCTGGGACACTGAGAGGCAGAGCCTCTGGGGGCGGGACTGAGAGCAGCCATAACTGCTCACTCTACCCGCCCTATTGATCCCCTGGCACCCGCCCCGTCCAAGCCCTGCACAGAGGTATCTGCGGGATGGCCTCAGGCAGAGGAACCATTTGCCGGATAGCCTCAGGCAAGGGCTAGATTAGCACCTCCCTAGAGGACAGAAGTTCTCCCACTGCCGACACAGCTGATTCTCACAGTCAGTTGGCTTGGAGGTCAAACCCCCCAACCCCCAGTGTTACCCACAACAATCAAAGCTTAATTACAACAAGACTGCGCACAAAGACCA
>NW_006297907.1:0-1596 GCF_000327345.1 Myotis davidii
GGGCTGGCACCTGAGCCAAGAGCGGGATGGGGGGATGGGAGGAGAGCAGCAGGCCCAGTGCCCCCCAGTCCCCTCCTTCTTTTGAGGCTCACAGTGTCCCCCCAAAAAGGACAGACTCTCTGGACCTGCAGACAAATTTGCCAGGAACACCATGACATGGAGGAGGCAGCTTCCCTGGAGCCTTTGGCGGTTGTGGGACCTGCTGACACTTTGATTGTAGACTTCCAGCCTCCAACACTGTGACAGAATAAAGTTTTCTTTAAAGGTCCGGGTCTGTGGCATCTGTAACGGCCGCCCCAGGACACTCAGGCATCTGCTCAGCTGTCCTCGTACATCCTATGCATGATCAAGCTTTGCCAAAATGCACAGCGGGTGTGTTCGCCGCCGCCGCCATCGCTCTCCAACGCCTGTGCTGCCTCCAGCTCGCGGGGCTCCAGCCGAAGGAGAAAGAGGGTAAGTGACGAAGTCCCTGCGCCATGGCTCCTACCAAGCAGACCAGCCCGCAAGTCGACAGGGGTTGGGGGTGGAGCGGGGGCAAAGCGCCTCGGAAGAGTGCGCCCTCCACCGGAGGGGTGAAGAAGCCGCATCGCTACAGGCCTGGTACCGCGGCACTTCGTGAAATTAGACGTTATCAGAAGTCCACTGAGCTGCTCATTCGCAAGCTTCCCTTCCAGCGTCTGGTGCGAGAAATTGCTCAGGACTTCAAAACAGACCTGCGCTTCCAGAGCGCGGCCATTGGTGCTTTGCAGGAGGCAACTGAGGCCTATCTGGTTGGCCTGTTTGAAGACACCAACCTGTGTGCTATCCACGCCAAACATGTAACAATTATGCCAAAAGACATCCAGCCAGCACGCCGCATACGTGGAGAACGTGCTTAAGAATTCACTATGATGGAAACATTTCATTCTTTTAAAAATTTTTCTCTTCTTCCTGTTATTAGTAGTTCTGAACCTTAGGGGTTTTTTTTTTTTTCCCCATGGGGTCAAAAGATACCTAAGTATATGATTGCAAGTTGAAAATAGGGGACAAATCAGGTATTTGGCAGTTTTTCCATTTTCATTTGTGTGTGAATTTTTTTAATATAAATGCGGGGACATAAAGCATTAATGCAAGTCAAATGTTTCAGTGAACAAGTTTCAGCAGTTCAACTTTATAACAATATAAATAAACCTGTTAAATTTTTCTGGACAATGCCAGCATTTGGATTTTTTTAAAACAAGTAAATTTCTTATTGATGGCAACTAAATGGTGTTTGTAGCATTTTTATCATACAGTAGATTCCATCCATTCACTATACTTTTCTAACATAGTTGTCCTACATGCAAGTACATGTTTTTAATGTTGTCTGTCTTCTGTGCTGTTCCTGTAAGTTTGCTATTAAAATACATTAAACTAAAAAAAAATGAAAAGAAAAGAAAGGGGGTCAGACATACTTTCTCCAGGCCGGACACAAATGCACACAGAAGCCCAGGTGGGGCATCAAAAAACAACTCGAGGACACGGCTGCCCATGGGGCCTATACTCAGGAGCTCCTGGTGACAGGAAGCAAGGAAAGGAAATACACAAGTCTTAATAGCTGGGGGCCTGAGCCTGCCC
>NW_006297907.1:4699-5436 GCF_000327345.1 Myotis davidii
CCGGGGACACCCCGGGGTTCACCTGGGCTACACCCCTTCCTCCTGTCCATGGCGGCCACAGCCCTACCCACTTTGGGTTAGCAGAGTCAAGGACCCCTGCTGTTAGAGGGTACGTGTGTCCCCCAAAACATATGCCTAAGTCCTACCCCCTGGCACTTGTGAATGGCACCTCCTTTGGAAATAGCCTTTGCTATGTACTCAGGGTTGGATGAGGGCATGAAGGAGGGGCCCTCATCCAATGTGACTGGTGTCCTTGTGTGAAGAGGACAGAGACAGACAGGACGGCAGACATGTGGCCATGGAGGCGGAGACTGGAATTAGGCGGTGCAGCCAGGAACACCAGGAATGGCCACCCCCAGGAACTGGGAGGGAGCCCTGGATGCATTATCTCCCTGAGCCTCTGAGCAGGAACCCCAGCTGGCGCCTGATTTTGGACACTTGGCAACAGACTCAGGGTAAATCCCAGTTGTTTAATGACCCCTGAGTGTCTGGTAATTCCTTAAGCAGCCACAGGACACGAAGACACCTGCCACCTCGGTGCCCCTGGTTCCTAATGCCAGTCCCTGGGCACTGGGAGCACAAAGTGACAGTGAACAGCTGTAGCTGCTCAGGGGCCTCTGCTGTCCCCTGGCCGAGTTAGTCCCCTTCTCGGGACCAGGACTGACACCCCTGTGCAGGGTGGGGAGTACCACACCCCCAGGTCTCAGCAGTTATACAGGCAGGGCTGCTCCTACTTC
>NW_006297908.1:0-338 GCF_000327345.1 Myotis davidii
TCCCCCAAGGGGTCCCTGATTGGAGAGGGTACAAGCTGGGCTGAGGAACGCCCGCCCCCCCCCGCCCCGCCAATGCATGAATTTCGTGCACCAGGCCACTAGTGTGTATGTATGTATATGTATATGTATACATATATATTTATGCACATATATATATATGCACACACACACATATATGCACATATCTACACTAATAAAAGAGAAACATGCAAATTGGGGTCACTCCGCTATGCCCACCAGCCAATCAGAGCGACTATGCAAATCAACCCAACAAAGATGGCAGTTAATCTGCATACACAGGCTCAGAGTAAAGAGTGAAGACTGAAGACTGAAGACTG
>NW_006297909.1:0-508 GCF_000327345.1 Myotis davidii
TAAGGAAGAAAGAAGAGAAAAATAAAAAAGAGATAAAAAAGGAGTGCAAAAATGAAATTGGGATAAGGAAAAAAAATAAGAGAGAAAAGAAAGAGAATGAAATAGAAGAGAGGAAGTAACTATTTATATGTGGAGAAAACTCCAATAGAACAGCCACTAATCCCAACAAATTCCAGCAACAGAATGCAAAGTACAAACAACAATTGATATCAAGTGATGCAAGGGAAAACAGGAGCAAAAAAAATAAAATAAAATAAAATAACTGGAAAAGAAAAAAAAACAACAACAGAAAAATAGAATAGAAAGAAAAAGCAAAACAATCTCACAAACAAGCATTAAAAAAACCCCAATATACTGAACAATCAAGTAAACAACCACCAAATGACAGAGAAGAAAAAAAAATTGGGATAGTGATGAAAGAGCGAGGTGTATATGGATTTAGAGCAGGGGGTTGGAAATTAGATGTATAAGTAGGGTGAGAATCTGAAGATGGCGGCGATATAGGCAG
>NW_006297910.1:0-4983 GCF_000327345.1 Myotis davidii
CTCCTGTCTTTTAATTTTTTTCTCTAATTGCAGGATAGTTTGGGTGTGTTTTGTTTCCTTGTCTTCTAATTCACTAATTCGGTCCTCCGCTTCTCCTAGTCTACTGTTGATACTTTCAATGGTGTTTTTTATTGCAGCTATATCACTCTTCATTTCTTCTTGGGTCTTACTTAAGTTGTTTATTTTTCATCTGTTTCTTCTAGCTTCTTGCATATGTTATTGATTTTTTCCTCCATCCGGTTTATGCACTCTAGGACCCTTATTCTGAATTCTTTTTCTGTCATATTTCATGCCTCTGTATCACTTGGCTGCTTTTCTGGCGAGTCCTCTTTTTCTTTCCTTTGGGGGTTTCTTTGTCTACACATGTTTGATCTCACTGACATATCTAGACATTGAGTCATTCAGTGGCTGCTTTCTGGTTGGCAGTGAGTCCTTGGTCTGTGGTTGCTCTTCGGGTGGTTGCCGTAGCAGCTGCTCTTCAGTTGGCAGCAGCTCCTCTGGTGGGTGCTGGGCACAGCTGTGGTGGCTCTTCTGGCTGGTGGGGGGAGGGTTTACGTACAGCTCCTGTTCCTCAGACAGAGGGTGTGGTGCTCAGGAGGCTGCTGTTGCTTGGATCTGCTGCATTGATTTAAGGGCACAAAGTACAACACAACAAGGCGCCTCGTACCAGGCACTAAACACGAATATATTCACGATATTAATAACCCCAAATAAAGGTGACCACCTGAATTAAGAGAATTAGGGGATAAGGAAGAAATAAGAGAAAAAGATTAAAAAAAAAAAAGAAAAGAAAATTAGGGACCAAAAAAGGTAGTGCAAAAATGAAATTGCGAAAAAGGGGGGCAGGAATAAAAGAGGGGAAATAAAAGAAAAAAAAAGAGCGAAAAGAGAGAATGAAGTGGAAGAGGGGAAGAGACTATATGAGCAGAAAATTCCTATAGAACTGCCACTAACCCCAACAAATTCCAGCAACAGCTCCCTGGAGATGAAGGCATACTAGAAACAACCAATAATATAATGATGAAAATAGAATGGAGAACAGTAATTCCAAAATAAAATAAAGAGAAAATAAAATGGCACTAGAAAAATGGTAAAATGGTAGCAGTAATAATACTGGTTAAAAATAAGAATGTAGTAATTAAAAGGGTAAAATCAGGTGATGGAAAAAGAAGAAAAAAAATTGGTTTCTTAGTTAAAAGGTGAAAAAAGAAAAAAGAATTTGCAGTAGTAAGGTCCTTTGGTTCTTCTACTCTTCAGTCTGGCTCACCTTAGTCCTGCCAGGTATTCAGGAGAGTGTTGAATTTCCCTGCGATACACTGTTCCTCTGTGTTGTAAACCACAGTCCTTATTTTAAAGCAGGCCGTATTTGTTTCCCAGACTGCCTTATTTTGTGTTTAGCAAAGAGTCAGTCTGTGGCTCAGCCTCTGGGTGGCAGTGTTCTGGGGTTGGCCTCTGAGTCTATGCGGCTTCTCTATCACACTTAAAACTGGTTTCGGGACTGTTTTCTCTTTCTTTGAAAATTTTTTTCTCTCTTCCATTTCATTTGGTTGTTGTTATTTTTATTTTTTTGGTTATTTTGTTTTATGTTTTTTGTTTTGTTTTGCCCTTCTTTCTCTCTGTCCAATTGTTGTTTCATTGTTGACTTGATTGGTTTTTTTTGTTTGTTTGTTAGTGTGATTGTATCTCTTTTTTGCACTTCTGTTTTTCCTCTCCTCACTTGTTATTAGTTGTTGTTTGTAGCTCTCATTCATCTCTGGGTGTTTGTTGTTTGCATTTTTTTTGGCTTGGTTGTTGATCTATTGGAGTTTTCTCCCCATATAAATATTTTTTCGCCCTTCTTTTTTATTCTCTTCATTCTCTCTCTTACTTTTCCTTTTCTCAATATTATTTACACTCCTTTTTTTTGTTATACTGTAATTTTCTTTTCTCTGGTGGTCACCTTTATTTGGGGTTATTAGTATCATGAATATATTTGTTCAGTGCCTTGTGCATTGTGCCTTGTTGTGTTGTAATCTGTGCCTTTTAGTCAATGCAGGACAGAGGCAGCTACATGACCAGACACCAGAGTGTAGAGATCATGGAGGGACAAAGAAACAGCCTGCATATGAAAGAAAAGCAGGTATCACCAGAAAAGGAATAAACAAAATGGAGGCAAGCAATATGTCAGAGAAAGAATTCAGACAAATGGTCATAAGGTCTCTGAAAAGGTTGGAAGACAAATTCAACAATATGTGTAAGAACAAAGACGAAATGAAAAAGAACCAAGAAGAAATGAAAAATGACATCACTGCAATCAAGAACTCAATAGAGAGCATCAACAATAGACTAGAAGAATTGGAGGACTGCATCAGTGAGCTAGAAGACAAGGTAGGAAAAAATACCCAAGTGCAGCAGCAGGTAGAAAAAAAGACTTAGAAAACAGAAGTTCCTAAGGAAACTTTGGGACAACATGAAACAAAATAACATTCACATAATACAGGTGCCAGGAGGATAGGAAAATGAGCAAGGAATAAAAAACCTGTTTGAAGAAATGATGACAGAAAACTTCCTTGATATAGGAAAATAAAAAATCACACAAGTCCAAGAAGCTCACAGAGTACATCAGGCCAGAAGGGAAAGGAATGAAATATACAAAGTCATGCAAAGGAAGGGTCTGAATCCAAGAATACTGTACCCACAAGGCTATCAATCAAAATTGAGGGTGAAATAAGGAGCTTCACAGACAAAAAAGGACTAAGGGAGTTTATTACCAACAAACTGGCAATGCAAGAAATGCGAAAAGGTCTGCTGTAAACAGAAGAAATAGGAAGCGAAGAAGGAACACAGGGGTAAAGAATAAAAATGGCGAAAAACTAGTACCTATCAATAATAACTTTACATGTAAATGGATTATATGCCCCAAACAAAAGACATAGTGTAGCTGAGTGAATAAGAAAACATGACCCATATATCTGCTGTCTACAGGAAACCCACCTCAGAAAAAAAGATGCACACAGATGGATGGTGACAGGATAGAAAAAGGTTTTTCAGGCAAATGAAAATGAAAAAAAAAAGCTGGGGTAGCACTACTTATTTCTGACAAATTAGATCTCAAAGTGAAGGACATAATAAGAGATAAGGAAGGCTACTTCATAATACTAAAGGGAGCAATTCAACAAGAATAAATAACTCTGGTAAACATATACACACCCAATACAAGAGAACCTAGATACATAAAAAACTTCTGGAGGATATCAAGGGAGCTATTGACAGAAATACAGTCATAGTAGTGGACTTTTTTGTTTAATATATCTTATTGATATTTTTACAGAGAGGAAGGGAGAGGGATAGAGAGTTAGAAACATCAATGAGAGAGAAACATCGATCAGCTGCCTCCTGCACACCTCCTACTGGGGATGTGCCTGCAACCAAGGTACATACCCTTGACTGGAATCGAACCTGGGACTTTTAAATCTGCAGACTGACACTCTATCCACTGAGCCAAACCAGTTAGGGCAGTAGTGGACTTTTATACCCCACTAACACCACTGGACAAATCCTCTAAATAAAATCAGCAAAGAAATGTCAATCCTAAATGACTCACTAGATCAGGTGGAATTAATTGACATCTTCAAAACATTCACCCCAAAGCTTTAGAATATACATTCTTCTCAAGTGCACATGGGTCATTTTCAAAGATAGACCATATATTGGGTCACAGGCAAGTCTCTTCAAATTCAAGAAGATAGAAATCATATCAAGCACCTTCTCAGGTCACAATGGCATAAAACTGGAAATCAGTTTGTGTCATAGCTATCGGTCGAATGGTCAAATGGTTGGTTGAACAGTCAAATGGTCGGACACTTAGCATAGTAGCCTTTTATATATATAGGTAGGTAAGATCTGTGAAAATTGTAGAAAAATTTGTAAAATGATGTGAAGTTAACAAAAGTTTGTGAAGGTTTTAAGTTATCAAAAAATTTTTACATTTTCTCTGTAAAAATTAGTAATTTGAGTTAAATATATGACCTCTATGTATATTGTCTTTAGGTGATATGTTTTTTTCTGTGTATTACATATGGGAAAATTTCGGCCTCTGGATGGAATTACCAGGATATAATCTTTTATTTGCCTAAAAAATTAAATATATAAATTAAGAAAATCCTATAGTCTGGACAAAATATTTAATATCAAAACTGTTTTTACATTTGATTAATGTATTTTAGAGTTATTACCATAAAATATGTGTTTGTTTTACCTAGAATTGAAAAGAGTTTATGATATAATATTTTGGTTAAGTATAATAGACAACCTTCCGAAGTATAAATTTTAAAAGAATTTTTAACTGAGAAATGACTTTGAGTCATTTCAATGGGCCCAGGAATACCTCATGGATTTGTTTTCTCTTCTTTAAAATAAATGTACTATATAATAAAAGCCTAATATGTAAACTGACCAAATGGCAGAATGACAGGTTGGCGGGGGGTGAGGGGTGTTGAGTGGGTGGCACCAGGCCAGCCAAGGTGAGTGCCAGCGGGCAGTGGGAGAGGGCAGTGATTGGAGGGATGGCGACCAGCAGTGGTGGGGCGATGAGGAAGTGGGGACGGCCATTCACCAGCTGGCACCACCCACTGGTCACCTCCCACAGAGGGAGGCCACCAGCAGCCGACAGCAGGGCGGCAGCAATGGGGAGGTGGGGCTGGCCACTCACCAGCTGGTGCTGTCCCCCGATTGGCCCTCCAGTCACTGCCTGCAGAGGGAGGCGAGATGGCAGCTGGAGACCAGGACTAAGTTGTCAGTTGGACATCCCCCGAGGGTTCCTGGACTGTGAGAGGGCTCAGGCTGGGCTGAGGGGACACCCCCACCCCCCGCAGTGCAAAAATTTTTGTGCACCAGGCCTCTAGATTTTAAAATAAATTAAGCTGATTTAATGTATTTGAAATTACATGGGAAGCTTTGTCAAATAAAAATTTCTAATGATAACTATGTTATATGTATGTGTGT
>NW_006297910.1:5009-16428 GCF_000327345.1 Myotis davidii
ATATATATGTTTGTTAATATGAATATTCTAGAAATTTCAGTCTCCTCTAGAAAGGAACTTGCAAAGATTCAGAGTCAAGTTTGAACAGGAAATTCTCAGGGTTAACAGGTGTCCAATCAGTGCTACAGAGCAAGCCAAGAGTGATGGTTACCTGTGGGGGCACCCAGCACTAATACTTCAGACATTGGGAGTCTATGAATTATTTCTAATGCTCAATGCATACTTCACATAAGCCATGTGCAATGCTTTAAAATTTTACATACTATTTGTTCTTTATATGTTGAAATTATATATTGAATCTATATAGAGACAGACTTTATGTTATTCTATATGTCATTTTACAGTAATTATTATTGACCAATAAATTGTTATTTTGGTATGTCATGACTTATAGAAAAGCAAAATTTTTTATCAGTTGCATTATAATCAAATCTATTACCATGCCACTTTAAGTTTTGTCATTCATAGGCAGTCATTGTTTTACTCTGATGCATATGCAGATATTTTATATCTTTAGAAAAATCCATGAAAAGGTATTCTGACTTACTCTAAATCACAGGTTTCTAAGCAGGTCATATCTTTGAACTGGATGAAGATTTATAGGACTCTAAGGAATAACTGAATGCATAAAAAATACTGGCAAACACAAATCAGGATAAACACAAATGGTTATGGAAATAAATGGATTGAGCATAATTATTATTCTTATGACTGAAAATATTGCTGGTTTCTAAAATCCTTTTGTTTTCCAAATATAAGAAAAACTAAAAATAAGACATTCTGCATTATTATATAAACCGATATATTAGTAACATTCATTTCACAATATTCCAATGAGACAAAGATTTCAAAGACCATAACTTATAACCAGGGGATTTTTTAAAAAATATATATTTTATTGATTTTTTACAGAGAGGAAGGGAGAAAGATAGAGAGTCAGAAACATCGATGAGAGAGGAACATCGATCAGCTGCCTCCTGCACATCTCCTACTGGGGATGTGCCTGAAACCCAGGTACATGCCCTTGACCGGAATCGAACCTGGGACCTTTCAGTCTGCAGGCCGACACTCTATCCACTGAGCCAAACCGGTTTTGGCATAACCAGGGGATTTTTATCCATTGGGAAAGATTCTCTCCAACTATGCTAAAAGGAACCTTACTTAATCAGGCACCTAACAATGAATGGACACTACCTGTCTGACACAACCCTCCATGTACAGTGGAAATCAAAGATTTTTCAGGATGAGAAGCTGCAAACCATAGAGGCAGACAGCTATCCCAAAATGACAACACAGACTGTATGTTTATACATTGATGCTGCTCAAACCTTGTTCTTATATCACCTAATTGTTATTGATTGAATGTATATAAAATAATTTTTATATTGTTACTAGAGGCCTGGTGCACAAAATTCGTGTGCACAAACATTGTTACTATGCCTGGCCTGTGATCAGGGCCATCTTCCCCAGCTGCCCGCAGCTGGTCCTGCCCCCCACTGCCACCCACCCCTGGTTCCCTGTTCACCATTGGTTGATCAGTGCCTGACAGCCAGGGGAAGGGACTGAGACAGGCCAGCTGTTCCTGCCCACTCACTGGCCCCACCCATGCTATGGGTTGCCCTCTGTGTGTGGGGAGACTGGCAGGGCAGGGGCCTTGGCCTGGTGTTTTCCACGTCCCCTAATACTCATCCCTGGTTCCCTGTTCACCATCGGGCAATTGAAGGCTGTTGGCTGGGGAAAGGGACTGAGAGGTAGTCAGTGCACCTCATAGTGACTGGTCCAGCGGTTGTTCTGGTCATTCTCCCGTTAGGGTCAATTTGCATATTACCCTTTTATTATATCTGATAGAGGCCTGGTGCACAGGTGAGGACTGGCTGGCCTGCCCTAATGGGGGACCCGGATCGGGGTAGGGGTCCCTGCTGAGGGGCAGGCCCAGCCTGGGTGAGGGGCCACGGAGAGTTTACAGGCCAGCCACTCCCCCGATCAGGATGGGGGTCCCTGCTGAGGAGCAGGGCTTGCCTGGGTGAGGGGCCACTGATATTTTGCAGGCTGGCCATGCCCCCAATCAGGGTGGGGGTCCCTGCTGGGGGGCAGGGCTGGTCCGGGCCAGGGGCCACCATCGTTCTGGTCTCTGGTCATTCTTCCATTTCAGTCACTGGGCTTTTATTATATAGGATTATCTTCTTTTTGGCTTTCCTAGTGGAAATAATAACTATCTCCCTAGTTATTAGATATGAAAAATTTAACTTGGGTACCAGCTAATCTGGCCAAACATATTATTTTTTTAATTGTTAAATATTTATTGTTGAAAATATTACATATGTCCCTCCACTCACACACACTGCCCAGCCTTCCCTCTGAGTTTCTGCATTCTGTTCTATGATTCTATGTCTTGGATCTATTTTGTTCATCAGCTTATTTTGTTCCGGGCCAGGGGCCACCATCGTTCTGGTCTCTGGTCATTCTTCCATTTCAGTCACTGGGCTTTTATTATATAGGATCAGCTTATTTTGTTCATTAGATTTCATATATGAGTGAGATTATGTGATACTTGTCTTTCTCTAACTGACTTATTTTGCTTGACATAATACTCTCCAGGTCTCTTCATGTTGTCTCAAAGGATAAGAGATCCTTCTTTTCACTGCTGCATAGTATTCCATGTTACCACATCAACTCATCTACTGATGGGCACTTAGATTGTTTCCAGATCTTAGCTATTGTAAATTGTGCTGCTATGAACATAGGGGTGCATACATTCTTTATGATTGGTGTTTTGAGTTTGTTAGAATATATTCCTCGAAGTGAGATCACTGGGTCAAATGAGAGTTCCATATTTAATTTTTTGAGGAAAGTCCATACTGCTTTCCACAGTGTCTCCACCAGTCTGCATTTCCACCAGCAGTGTACTAGGGTTCCCTTTTCTCCACATCCTCACCAGCACTTTACATTTGTTAATTTGTTGATGGTAGACATTCTGACAGGTATGAGGTGCTACTTCCTTGCCATTTTAATTTGCATCTCTCTGATGATCAGTGACTTTCAGCATTTTTTTTTCATATATTTCTTGGTCATCTGAATGTCTACTTTGGACAAGTGTCTATTTAGGTCCTTTGCCCATTTTTTAATTGGATTGTCTTCCTTTTTTTAAGTTGTATGAGTTCCTTATTTATTTGGATATTAACCTTTTATCAGATGTGTCACTGCAAAATGTGTTCTTCCATACAGTGGGTTTACTTTTTGTTTTGTAAATGGTTTCTTTTGCTTTGCAGAAGCTTTTTATTTTCATGTAGTCCCTTTTGTTTATTTCCCCCATAATTACCTTTGCCCTGGGAGATGTACCCATAAACATATTGCTGCAAGAGAAGTCTGATATATTGCTGCCTATGGTTTCTTCTATGATTTTTATGGTTTCACGACTTACATTTAAGTCTTTTATCCATTTTGAGTTTATACTTGCATATGGTGTAAGTTGGTGGGTTTTTTGCATGTATCTGTCCAATTTTCCCAACACCATTTATTGAAGAGACTGTCTTTACTTGATTGTATGTTCTTGCCTCTTTTGTCAAATATTAATTGAGTATAATGACTTAGGTTAATTTCTGGGTTTTCTGTCCTGTTCCATTGATCTATATGCCAGTTACTATGCCAATACCAGGCTGTTTTGAGTACAGTGGCTTAGTAGTATAACTTGATATCTGGTATTGTGATTTTTCCAACTTGTTCTTCTTGCTGTGGGTATTTGGGGTCTTTCTGGCTTCCATATACATTTTTGGAGTATTTGATCTAGATATGTGAAATATTTCAAAAAGATTTTGAAAGTGTGCTACCAATATTATTTACGTGTCCATGTAATTTAGGGGGAAATAATGTGATTCTGTATTCTTCTGTATGTGTGTGTCTTATCTTGGAACTGAATATCACAGACTTATACCTATTATGACTCTCTCTTTATATAAAAGCAATAATGGCAAATTTCTCTTCCATGAATATAGAACTTCCATGAAATGTTCCAGAGGTTGAGCTTTTACTGCAGTGAAAGTTACAGGAAACATTTTTATCAGATCCTACTTTATTAACTTTCTGGCAAATTTAGCTGGTATGTTATAACATGTAAATTATATTGTATCTGTTTATACATATATTGCACATCACACATGATATTTTTTAGCATCTCTGTACTGGTTAGTTTTGCAGTGTGAGGATATGGTAACACATTGCATTTCAGTCTTTATGTAAATCAAGTTTCATTGCTGCTCTGTGAAACGCTTTTATATTTGGCTGTTATATCCTACCTAATAAAAGACAAAGATGCAAACTGACCATACTTTCACTACACCCACCAGCCAGAGCGATATGCAAATTAACTGCCAACAAAGATGGTGGTTAATTTGCATACTGCAGGCAGGGCAGGACAGGGGGAGCCGCCATCCAGACCCCTGTGCGTGGCCCTGGCCAGTGGGGCTCAGGCGGGTGTGGTGATTGTGGGGGCTCTGCCCCGTGTGCGGTCCTGGCAGCGCGATCAGAGCCTGAGTTCAGCAGTTCCCTGATAGTGATAGCAGCTGGACCAGTGCATGGATGGAGGGAAGGAGGGCAGGGTAGGAGCAAGGGGAAAGCCCTGGTTCCCTGCTCCTCCTCCCACAGGCATGGCCCTTGCTGCTGTTATGATAAAAGGAGTTGTGTTTTTCTAACTCTGTCTGGGTAAAGGAAACAAGTGTCTGTTGACTTCTGATCTTTCTCTCAGAGCTTCCAGTTAATCCCTCTGGATGCACCATATCCAACCAAAGGATCTGAGGGGCAGGATAAACCTTCATTCCATAGTTGAGGAAACTGATCAATAAACACATGTGTCTCATGCCTCAGTGTCAACTCCCGCAGAAATCTCTGGATAATGACTCAGATTCTATATCTACGGGTATACTTTCTTCTGTTTTCATGTTTAATTCAGCCCCAGGAATCAAATAATACAATAAAGAATAAAATGAGTTCAGAGGGCTCAGCATTGTATTCCCAAGGCTTTTGGTCCCACACAAACCGCAGAGCTCAGTTATCCTGAGATGACAGGAAAGGAAAGAGAAACATGATGGGTAGTTGGGGTGAGCACACTGGTACAGGGACAGTTTGGGGCAATCAGGCTGGTGGGGGAGGGGGCATTTGGGCTTGAGTAAGCTGGTGGCCGGGGGAAGTTGGGGGAAAGCAGGCTGGCAGGCAGAGTGGTTAGGGGCAATCAGGCAGGCAGGCAGGTGAGTGGTTAGGAGCCAGCAGTCCCAGATTGTGAAAGGGATGTCTGACTGCCGGTTTAGGCCTGATTCCTGTAAACCGGCAGTAGGACATCCTTCCAGGGGTCCCAGGAGAGGGTGAAGGCCGGGCTGAGGGACACTCTCCCCTCACCCCCAAGTGCACAAATTTTTGTGCACCGGGCCACTAGAATATTTTATAAAATTTAATATGCTTCAGCTGCTTTTTCATTTTAGAATAGTAGTATTTAGGACCATTAATTCAGCACATGTCATTTACATTTGTATATCTTGGAAATGGATCCCATTCATTAAGTATGAAGGTTCACACAGGACAAAAAGAATCTAAACTTATCAGTAGTTTTATTTATTCAAGGCATAGTGCTATCTGGTGGAAGAAAAAAATTCAGAGAACAGATACAAAGTAGAGTGTCCCCACTAATAACAGAAGGATGCTGTGAAAAGACGAAGGCTGGTAGGAAAGTAGAGATAAATTGTCATTTCTTAACCATCAACTGTCAGTTTGTTGGTAAAGATAAGGTTGTAAAGGGAAGAGTTAAATATTTGCTACAGGAGTGCTACAAACCATGCTGTCATGAAGTATCTCAGCTGGAGAAATTATTTGATCCTCCTAATCTCCATGCCTTGCTTCAATTATTTATTTGCCTTAAATTAATTTCTTCATCCATTCATTTAACAACTATCTGTAAGGCACTGTTCTAAGCTAGAAGACAACCTTCACATCATGAAACATATTTTGGTGGAAGGACATGGATTACAAACAAATATTTTAATCGGTATATTAAATGCTTCAAAGAAAAAATTAAGCAGGGCAGGACTTCTGAGAATGCTAAATGGAGGAAGGGTTGAAAGGAAGTGCCCCCAAAGCCATAAGAGTGTCTAAATATCGTTAAGTTTTTCCAATGTGCAAAACAGTGATTTACAGTTACACTATGGTTAATGTATCTTTTATAATGTCTTATTCATAAAGGCCTTTTATAAGACAGAAGCAGATTGGGATCTTGAATGACAGATATAATCACCAAGGATAAATGCAATCTACCTAAATCAGATCTGTAGAACAACAGTAGGCTAACCATGAAATCTAATTTATAAGTCTCTAAATATGATTTACTATACCTGCATTCTTTACTTTGTTGTTTTTTCTATATTAAAATAGTTTAAATATCTTTCTTTTTTATTCATTTATTTATTTTTTAATTCTTACTTGATGTGTGTATTTATTTTTTATTTATTAATTTGTTTATTTTACTTTTTATATTTTTATTTTTAAAATTTTTTCAGTTTTTTTATTTCAAGAAAAATGATTTTAAATATAATAATGTTACATGTAATAAACACCAATTATTCAAGAAAAATGTTCTTACATATAATAATATTACATGCAATATACATTAATATTCTATCTAATAAAAGACAAATAGGGTAATTAACTGTACCAGCAATATGCTTCCCATTGGCTAATCAGGACGATATGCAAATTAACTGCCAACCAAGATGGCAGTTAACTCCCAACAAAGATGGCGGCTAATTTGCATACTGCAGGCAGGGCAGGACAGCGCCATCCCACCTGCCCCGCTGCCATCTGGGCCTGCTATCTGCGACCCGGGCAGCAGGCGGCTCATATGGGACCCAACCCAGGGCTGGCGGGTGGGACCACAGCGATCTGCCACTGGCCACGCCCACAAATGGCCCGAGAGCAGAGTGAAAACTATGCAGCCAGGAGAGGGGCAAGGGGCCGCTGAGAGCAGGGGCGAACTCCCCGAGGTTTGTGTCAGGCAGCCCAGAGGGGAGTGCAAACTATCCCCACAGGTAACTGCTTGCTCATTCACTTACTTGCTCATTCATTCACTCGCTCATTCATTCACTCATTCACTCACTCAGCAAACCCTCTCAGATCCCTGGCGCCAGGCCAGGCACTGAAGTTGAAGCAGGATAAGACAAAGCTATGTCCTCAAGATGTTAGTAATTCAGTAGGGTGAAGCAGGCACATGAACGAGGCAGTTGTATGCACAGATGCAGTGTACTGGGTTCTGTGAGGGCTGTAACTAACACCAACCTTGTTCTCTTGATAAAATGAAACATCGGCATGTTGTGGTGACCCCCAACCATAAAATTATTTTCATTGCTACTTCATAACTGTAATGTTGCTACTGTTATGAATCATATTATAAATATCTGATATGCAGGATGTATTTTCATTGTTACATATTGAACATAATTAAAGCATAGTGATTAATCACAAAAACAAAATGTAATTATATATGTGATTTCCGATGGTCTTAGGTGACCCCTGTGAAAGGGTTGTTCGATCCCCAAAGGGGTTGTGACCCACAGGTTGAGAACTGCTGTTCTAGAATATTTTTCCCCGCTGGCTCTATTTTTGTTCATCAGTTTATATTGTTCATTATATTCCACAAATGAGTGAGATCATATATTTATCTTTCTCTGACTTGCTTATTTTGCTTAGTATGATGCTTTTAAAGTCTATTTTGTTGGATATGAGTATTGCTACTCCAGCTTTTTGTTTCTCTTCCATTTGCATGGAAAATTTATTTTTCATCCTATGTGTGTCTTTTGTTTCGAGGTGGATCTCTTGTAGACAGCTTATAGTTGGGTCATGTTTTTATATCCATTCAGCTACCTTACATCTTTTGATTGGAGCATTCCCTTCTGGCCTGTAGAGTTTCTGATGAGAAATCAGGTGTCAGCCTTACGTGAGCTCTTTTGTATTTGTATTTTCTTTTCTATTGCTGCCTTTAAGATTCTCTCTTTGTCTTTAATTTTTGTCATTTTAATTATGATGTGTCTGGGCATGGGTCTGTTTGGGTTTTTCTTGTTTGGGGTTCTCTGAGCCTCCTGAACTTGTGTGGCTTTTTCCTTTACCAGATTAGGGTAGTTTTTTACTATTATTTCTTCAAACACCTTCTCTATTCCTTTCTCCCTTTCTACCTCTTCTGACCCACCTACTACTCTAATATTGTTATGTTTCACATTGTCCCACAGCTCCCTTAAGCTGTCCTCCTATTTTTTAATTTTTTTTTTCTTATTGGTTCTCTAATTGAGTGATATTTTCACCTCTGTCTTCTAATTCACTGATTTGATCCTCAGCTTCCCCTAATCTGCTGTGTTAGTTATTTGTATTATGTGTTATTATATTTGTATTATGTCATTCTTTATCTCAGACTGTTCTTTTTTTTATAGTTACTATATCTTTTTTTCATACTGTTGAGCATTTTTACCATCATTACTCTGAACTCTGTTTCAGATATATTTCTTATCTCTGCTTCATTTATCTCTTCTGGAGAATTTGCTAGTTCTTTCATTTGGGGCTTGTTTCTTTCTTTCCTCGTTTTGGTTGTCTATTTGGGTTTGTGACTGTGTTTTAGGTAGATCTTCTATACCTCTCAATCTCTAGTGCAGTGTTAAAGGCTATTTCTGACTAATTAGATCAAGCAAAGATTCAAAGCTTCCAGAGACTGCCTCTGATTACAGACTAATAGGATTGCAACTTGAATTGCCCTCAGGTAGTTGTACTCAGGTGTGGTGAGAGTTTTTTCAACAGGGTGGGGCAATTGCTTCTGCCTGGAGGATAATTCTTATTTTTAATCTCTTAAGTGGCCTCAGGGCAAGGTATTTTCCAATAGGGCATGCCCACTGTCTCCGCCCTCCTGCCCCAGGTCAAAGCAGATGTCTATGTGGGAAAGATGTCCTCCACTGTGTGAGGGAATTACTCAGCCAGGAAACTTGGGATGTCTGCCTTCTGAGCTCTATCCCTTGAGTCCCCAATCCTGGGTTCTGCTCTCACAGCTCCAGTCCACTTCACTCTTCCTCTGCCAGAGCACAAGGTGGGTGACTCCACAGGGAATTTTTGTGTGTTGGCCCTTTAAGAGGGTGCCCTAACTTTCAGCTGCCACTCCCTGGCAAACAGCACGCCACTGCTTTTAACAGTTAGATGTTATGTGGGTACCCTCCTCAGTTTGGTGCTCTCTGCTGGGGAGCCCAGCTTCAGGATTAGATCTCAGAGTTCTCAGTGGCAACCCCCCCCCACACACACACACGACTGAGATATCCCTCCTGTCCGTGGGTGCCCAGCCAGCCCTTTCACACGTCTGCCCCTCCTACCAGTCTCTATGTGGTCTCCACCTTTGGTCCTTGGGTATCAGGGTTCTCTCCTGTGAGTTTTCCATTGATTATTCAGGAAGCCTTTCCCTATTTCAGTTGTAATTCCAGCTTGTTCCTGGGAGCATGGAAGGATGAAAGAGAGAGAGATGTGAGAAATATCAATTGGTTGCCTCTCTTACATGTACCACATGGGGACCAAACAAGCAGCCTAGGATGTGCTGTGTCTGGGAATCAAACCCATTACCCTCCAAACAACTGAGTGACACAGGCCAGGGCTAGATATCTTTAGTTTGACATTGACAAAATCATTAAGAAAAAATATACTAGTAAATTGCCTGATTTTTAAATGTATAATTCTTATGTCTGGTATCTGCAGGATAGATTTACTTTTGTGTTTTCACCTTATAAATCTTTTAAATAAGAATATAACTGAATATTTTTTTAATTATTAAGAATAAAGATACTAAATAGCAAAACAAAAGATGCTATGAATAACTTTAGCATGATATCATTCATAAAGAACATCATTATCTAATAATGTTAGAACTTGTTTATTAGAATTTATTTGTAAGTAGGTCCATTACTTGCTAGAACTCAGAATAAAATGAATAAACATTGAATATTTGGGGGTTTAGTTTCATTGTGGATTTTTTTATTCCTTGTGTTGTTCATGCATTTTAAGATATGCCATGTAGAGAGCATGGTATAGGAACCAGACATTCTGAAGTAAATTCTTATCTTGCCCACTAATTATGGTATTGTAATTGGAAACAATTCAAGTCTTATCTTTGTGTCCAGAAATGACAATAAAATTTCATAACGCTTAGTGGAGATGATATAGATCCAGGAGTTAGAAAAACTTGGGTTCTAATCTCAGCTATGCCACATACCAACTGTATGACATTGGGAATATACTCAATCTGTCTATGCTGTAATCCCCCATTTCAAAGTAATAATATATGATGTATTGTAATATAATAATAATTTAAAAATCAGAGTATAATAAGGTTTGAACTAGATATTGCATATAATTTTTTAGCAATTTTTTGAATAGACTGTAATAAATAAAGTTTAATTCTTTTTGCTGTAAGTTGTGGTTGAAAGAGATAATAGTGTATAACCACTTATAAATAACTAGAGAGCCAGTGCACAAAATTCATGCACGGGTAGGGTCCCTAGGCCTGGGCGGTGATCAGGGCCAATCAGGGCCTTCTGGCTGCTGGCTGGGGCCTCCCTTCCCTGGCTTCTGGCTGCCAACCGGGGCCTTCCTTTGTTCCGTGGTGCCTCCTGGTGATCAGTGCACATCATAGTGAGTGATAGGTTTCCTGGTTGAACTCCCATGGGGACAATTTGCATATTGGGCATACATATATATAAATACAAAGCAATGTTAATTTAGCATTGATATGATGATAACACTGCACCAGCAATATTATATATATATATATACCCAAAACATATCCTCTATATTTTCTAATCATCAAAATAAAGCTAAAAAAAATATTTCTAAGGAAATGGAGTGGAGAATTAATTCTTCACCTAGAAAATGTCCTAATTCATTACTAAAAAAATAAATAAATAAACAAAAGAGTTCATAATATTTTTTTTATTGCTTAAAGTATTACAAAGGGTATTAGATATGTGTCCATTTTCCCCCGCGCCCTAGACAGTCCCCTAGCCTCCCCTATCCCCCAGTGTCTTATGTCCACTGATTATGCTTATATGAATGCATACAAGTCCTTTGGTTGATCGCTTACCATAATATTTTTAAGTAAGGTAACCTCAGTGTCAATTTCTCCTAAAATAAGTGGGGAGGCTGAACACATATTTACAGTAGAGAGAATATGTTTCTTTTGACCAAGAAGAAATCTTCCCCTGTACACATTCCCTCTCAGAGAAACCCCTCTCTTTGATTCTTGTTGATGGTTTCTACCTCTCTTCTTGTGCTGCTGTAGTTCACATAAGTCATTCATAGTTCTCACTGATTTTTTAAAAATGTCTTCATTGATTAAGATATTACATATGTATCCTTATCCCCC
>NW_006297910.1:17081-22342 GCF_000327345.1 Myotis davidii
TGCAGAAGCTTTTTATTTTGATGTAGTCCCATTTGTTTATTTTCTCCTTAGTTTCCATTGCCCTAGGAGCAGGATTGGTAAAGAAATTGCTACGACACATGTCTGCAATTTTGCTGCCTATGGCTTGTTATAGGATTTTTATGGTTTCCTGTCTTACGTTTAAGTCCTTTATCCATTTTGAGTTTATTTTTGTGTATGGTGTAAGTTGGTGTTCTAGTTTCATTTTTTTGCATGTATCTGTCCAATTTTCCCAACATCATTTATTGAAGAGACTGTCTTCACTCCATTGTATGTTCATACCTCCTTTGTCAAATATTAATTGAACATAGTCTCACTGAGTTTTTTGAACACCCTCATAGTCATTACTTTAAATTGTTTATCTGACAAATTGATTACCTCCATCTTATTTAGTTTCTTTTCTGGTGATTCATCCTTTTCTTTTGTTTGGAGATTGTTTCTTTGTCTCTCATTTTTGCTCCCCTTGTATTTGTTTGTAATCAAACTGCTATGCCCCCCAGACTTTGTGGGGTCATCTTATGCAGTAGGTGTTCTGTGGGACCCAGTGGTGTAATCTCAGATCTCTTGAGCTACGTGCTCTAGGAAAGCCCCTTGTTTGAGTTGTTTGGGGTTCTCCTGTTGTAATTGGGTCTTAAATGTTGTTGTCCCATTTATGGGTGGAATCTCCTCTTAGGCTGGCTGATTATGAAGCTCACCCCTGAAAATGTCATTCAAACTATTGTGGAGGTGAGAGGGTTAACTTGAAATGCAGGCAGACAGGGCAGTGGAAAACAAAGGCCTGTGGAACATAGGCAGGGGGAGACATGGCAGTCTGAGCAAGCCTAATCACAGGAACCAACCATGCAGAAATAATAAAATGTTTCTGGACTCAAAGTGGAAGGGATGGGAAAACAAGGGAGTGCTGCAGCAACAAGGTGTATGAAGACATAGAAACAGAGAAAGTTCATGAACAGAGAAAGAACATAGAAACAGGGAACACTCAGGTCTGTTACTTGGCAAAAACAAATGAAGGAATCAATTAGGTGATAACACGGATGGATATAGAAGCAGGTTTGTAGCAAATATATACTCATGGATTACAAGGTTTGAGATGGGGCATCCCATTATTGCCCCCCTCCATGAGGGAATTATGAATCTGCTTCTAATACATGTAATACATTTTTCACACTTTTGCTTAAATCTTCTGGTCCTCAGAGCTCATTCTTTGAGACACGACCCCAGGGAAAATTCTCGGCTAACCATTCCAGTTATCAGAGGTGCTGACAGAAGAGAACAAAATACACCACCACAAAACATGAAAGAAAATAAATAAAACAAAAATATACAGAAGACTCTATGACAATAAAAGCAACCACCAGTGAATTAGAAAAGAGAAAAGAGAGTAGGAGTGATAGAAGGAAATAAAGAAAAAATGTGAGGAGACAAAAAATGGGGTGTGGGAAGGCATATGAAGAGGCAGAGATGAAATAAAGAAAATAAGAATAATGGATAAGGGAGTAGGGGGAAGAAAAATTGTTTAAAATAAAAGAGAAAAATTTTTGAAAAAGAAAATAGAGGCGAAAGTAGATAGACCCAAAATAAGAAAAGGAAGTAAATATAAGAAAGCAGGAGAAAAAGAAGAACAAACTGAGTAGGAAAGGAGAAGAGAAAAATTGGATATATGAACAAAATAATAGAAACTAAAATAATAATAAATCAGTAAAGCAGATAGATAAGATGGAAAAAGAAAGGTAAGAGGAAAAAAAGAGAAAAAAGTGAAGTGGTATTCATCTCCACTCAATTTAGTGCCTCTTGGGAGCTCCTTTTGATGACTGTGGCTGACTGTTCTGTCGGCCAATTCTGAGCTTCCCAAGAGATCCTTAAGTGCTAACCACTGTCAGAAACTGTTCTTTGATTTTCAGTAACCTGCTTGAAGCTCCAAGCAACCTACAGTTTGTCTATGTCCACAGGACTTGGCTGCACACGGGAGGGGCCAAGCTGCCCTCTAAAGTAAGTTTGTTAGCAGCATGGGACCCAGGGCTTCCTCAGATTTCCTGGCTATCACCTCCACCTACGTTTGCTTGCTAACCAGCTGTCAATCTTAATCACTAAAAAGTCTGTTTCTGACAGGGCTTTAGGTGAAATCAGGAGTCTAGACCTCTGGGTCTCCTGAGAGGGGAGGAGCCGTTCATATTTCAGGGAAAGTGGTGGGTGTGTTTTCCCGTCCCAGAGCTACTCTTCTGAGAGGGGCCCAGAATATTATGATGCTCTCAGCTGGGCAGAGATCCTCCTATGGGATCAATTGTAATACTGGAGTTTCTATAAGCTCTCCTGTGTAGGGGAGGAAGCACCAGTCAAGTTCCCAAAATAGTAAGGTGGATGGCCCCACCCCCAGCCCAGTCACAGATGCTCCCTGAGACTGTTCAAATTCCCAGGCTTGGCCTCTGTGGCAATTTCCTTTGCAGGCTGTGGTAGGCAGGGCTTCTGAGGGTGGGGAAGGCTTTGTTACCTAGGGTGGGTTTTGTTTTTTTTCCAAATATATTTTTATTGATTTCAGAGAGGAAGGCAAAGAGGGAGAGAAATAGAAACATCAATGATGAGAGAGAGAGAATCATTGATCGACTGCCTCCTGTACATCCCCTACTGGGGTTTGAGCCTGAAACCCCAGCATGTGCCCTTGACTGGAATCGAACCTGGGACCCTTGAGTCCACAGGCCAATACTCTATCCACTGAGCAAAACCAGCTAGGGCCCTAGGGTGGGTTTTTATCTTTTTCCTTCACTGGGGCTACTGGGAGTGCCTCGTTTCTCTCAGGACAAAAATGACCATTTCGGTTTGGGGGAGGTAAGACCAAATGCAGGACTCCCAGATGCTGCTTTGCCACATCTCCCCACTATGCTTCTCACCCCAGCCTTTCCTTAGGCACCTCAAATTTGCACCATCCTCTCTGCACCAAAGCCTCGAATGAATAGCTGCAAATGAAAAGCCCATGTTCTGGGTTTAAAAAACAACAACAACAAAAACATAAACTGAGGCTTTCTCTCCAACAGGCATTTGTCTACCCGCTCCAGACTATCTGGCACCAGAGTGAGGAGGGCTCCACAGGCTGGGAACCTTGTGGCTGGGTGTCACATGGGAAACTGGTCTTGGCTCTGGTGCTCTGGGCTGTGGAGCCCAGCCTGGTTCCAGAACTCTATCTTCTGAGGGGAAAGACCCCCTCATACAGATCCCTCCTCACTCTTTTTTTAAAAAGTATATATTTTTATTGATTTCAGAGAGGAAGGAAGACGGAGAGAGAGATAGAAACATCAATGATGAGAAAGAATCATTGACTGACTGCGTCCTGCACACCCCCTACTGGGGACTGAGCTTGCAACCTGAGCATGTGTCCTTGAGAAAAAAAAAACAAACCCGGGCCCCCTGAGCCCCAAGGCCAATGCTCTAGCCACTGAGCCAAACCAGCTAGGGCCCTCCTCACTCTTGACCTGCTGCCTATGGAAGTGTGTGACCTCACCCTTCCTAGCGATCTCCATGTTCTTCTATGATATAGGTCTCTTCCTCACCTGGACCTCAGTTGGTAATTTTAGGTGTATGCTCCCCACTTTAGTTTTACTTCCAGTCTGGTCCTGGGAAAAAGTGCAAGAAAGGTCTGCCTATTTGGCCACCATTTTCTCTCCCCTCTAATTTTTAGAGCCAGAAATTATGGGCCTTCCCTTCCTGGTGTGTGGCTGGGACCCCTTGCTCCTCAGGAGGATCCTCTGCAGCTGAGATATCCCTCCTGATTTTTATCTTCCACACATGGGTTTTGGACCAGCCTGTTTAGCATCTCCACCCCTCCTACCAGTCTCCAGACTCTTCTTTACTTTCCTAGTTGTAGGACTTCCATTCAGCCATATTTTAGCATTTCTGAATTATGGTTGTTTGATAGTTCAGTTGTAATTTCTATGTGGTCTAGAATTTTAAATATAAAAATGGCTAAGTGAAAAATTATAAATGACACAAATTACCTTATTATTTTTCCTTTCTCTGAGGCTTAAATAGATATGATTGTAATTTTTCTACACACAAAAGAAATAAAACAAAAAATAAGTGATTCAGTGACACTTTAAAAACTGGAATCTGAAGTAGGGTTTTATTGGGACACTCGATGTGCAGAGGTTTAGTGTCAATAAGGAGCACATGTTTCCAAATTCAAAGTAAGCCCCCTTACCTTCTTTTGGAAGGTTGAAAGATGCAGCAACTTCCTGTTTTCCTGCCATTATTTATAGTCTTCAAACACATCTTAGATGAGCTCCACTTGGAGAATCCACTCTTCAAAGGAACCAGAAGCACAGAGAGGCTTAAAATATCACTCAATAGAAACATAATAATGCTTTGACAAGGTTGTGTCATTTGATCATTGTTTCTTTCATAAGCACCACTAAATACCTCTTTGGCCAAGTGTCAGATTTAGCAAACAATGTGTAATTCAGATCTCCACTGAGATTGGCAGGAATGATCACTTACTAATCAAGGTAGTAGCAGAATGAGAAAGCAAAGCACTTTGGCTTGGCCTTCAGTTCCACCTGTTATCAGTCATACAGCACAGGTGGAGTTGATTCCAACCACTGCAGCCTGTATATCCCATATCCAAAAATATGGAAGTAACTCATCCAGGGTGCTATACCTAATGTCATAAGTATCAATGGTTTTTCTTAACAGAATATTGACTGAGTTTAATAAAAATCAGAACAATAGTTATAAAGTAGCAGCTGCCTAATTGTTAGTGATCAGTTGGTAGCCTTTCAATGATCTTAAAACATCCCTGGAGGAAAAGAAACCATACCCGAGCACCTCTAGTTTGTCAGGCATTGCACTAGACTCTTTACCTAAAGTATTTTTTGCTTTTATTTTTGATAACCCTATTCATTTAGTAACATTATGCCTAATTCACAGATTGAAAAAACTGAAGCACAGAAAATTATATAACACTAAAGGCCTAGTGCACAAAAATTTGTGCCCTCAGCCCAGCCTGTGCCCTCTTGCAGTCAGGGACCCCTCGGGGGATTTCCACCTGCTGGCTTAGGCCCACTCACTGGGGAATCGAGCCTAGCTGTCAGTCAGACATCCCTCTGGCAGCCCGGGAGCCCTTGGGGGATGTCCACTTGCCCACGGGGAGCAGGCCTAAGCTCTTTAGTGCTGCTGAGGAGGTGGGAGAGGCTCCCGCCACCATCACTGTGCTGGCAGACATCAGTCTGGCTTTGTGGCTGAGCAGAGCTCCCCGT
>NW_006297910.1:40474-44199 GCF_000327345.1 Myotis davidii
TCTTGGTTCTGGTGCTCTGGGCTGTGGAGCCCAGCCTGGTTCCAGAACTCTATCTTCTGAGGGGAAAGACCCCCTCATACAGATCCCTCCTCACTCTTTTTTTAAAAAGTATATATTTTTATTGATTTCAGAGAGGAAGGAAGACGGAGAGAGAGATAGAAACATCAATGATGAGAAAGAATCATTGACTGACTGCGTCCTGCACACCCCCTACTGGGGACTGAGCTTGCAACCTGAGCATGTGTCCTTGACTGGAATCAAATCCGGGACCCTTGAGTCCACAGGCCAATGCTCTAGCCACTGAGCCAAACCAGCTAGGGCCCTCCTCACTCTTGACCTGCTGCCTATGGAAGTGTGTGACCTCATCCTTCCTAGCAATCTCCATGTTCTTCTATGATATAGGTCTCTTCCTCACCTGGACCTCAGTTGGTAATTTTAGGTGTATGCTCCCCACTTTAGTTTTACTTCCAGTCTGGTCCTGGGAAAAAGTGCAAGAAAGGTCTGCCTATTTGGCCACCATTTTCTCTCCCCTCTAATTTTTAGAGCCAGAAATTATGGGCCTTCCCTTCCTGGTGTGTGGCTGGGACCCCTTGCTCCTCAGGAGGATCCTCTGCAGCTGAGATATCCCTCCTGATTTTTATCTTCCACACATGGGTTTTGGACCAGCCTGTTTAGCATCTCCACCCCTCCTACCAGTCTCCAGACTCTTCTTTACTTTCCTAGTTGTAGGACTTCCATTCAGCCATATTTTAGCATTTCTGAATTATGGTTGTTTGATAGTTCAGTTGTAATTTCTATGTGGTCTAGAATTTTAAATATAAAAATGGCTAAGTGAAAAATTATAAATGACACAAATTACCTTATTATTTTTCCTTTCTCTGAGGCTTAAATAGATATGATTGTAATTTTTCTACACACAAAAGAAATAAAACAAAAAATAAGTGATTCAGTGACACTTTAACAAATGGAATGTGTATTAGCTCTTCTTGTTCTAATACTCTTTTATGTTTCTAAACATGTTTTATATTCTACATAATTTTTATGTTTTTGAGCTCTTTTCCTATAATTTATAATTTTCTTATAGTGTCTTTTTATCATAATACTAAAGGCCTAGTGCACAAAAATTTGTGCCCTCAGCCCAGCCTGTGCCCTCTTGCAGTCAGGGACCCCTCGGGGGATTTCCACCTGCTGGCTTAGGCCCACTCACTGGGGAATCGAGCCTAGCTGTCAGTCAGACATCCCTCTGGCAGCCCGGGAGCCCTTGGGGGATGTCCACTTGCCCACGGGGAGCAGGCCTAAGCTCTTTAGTGCTGCTGAGGAGGTGGGAGAGGCTCCCGCCACCATCACTGTGCTGGCAGACATCAGTCTGGCTTTGTGGCTGAGCAGAGCTCCCCCTGTGGGAGCGCACTAACCACCAGGGGGCAGCTCCTGCATTGAGCGTCTGCCCCCTGGTGGTCAGTGTGTGTCATAGTGACCAGTCATTCCCAGTCTTTCTGCTGTTAGGGTCAATTTGCATATTACCCTTTTATTATATAGGATAGAGGCCTGGTGCATGGGTGGGGTCCAGCTGGTTTGCCCTGAAGGGTGTCCCAGATCAGGGTGGGGGTCCCACTGGGGTGCCTGGCAAGCCTGGGTGAGAAGCTGAGGGATGTTTTCAGGCTGGCCACACCCCCTTCAGGGTGGGGGTCCCCACTGGGGTGCCTGGCCAGCCTGAGTGAGGGGTTGATGAATGTTTGCAGGCTGGTCAAGCCCCCCAGTGAGGACCCTCATCCTGTGGGGATGTGGCAAGCCTGTGTGAGGGGCTGAGGGTCGTTTTCAGGCTGACCATGCCCCCCGGTGACCCAAGCACCCAGCCTCTCCTTTTTTTCTTTTATTTTTTTCAGAGTCCTGGATCAGGGTGGGGGTTTCCACTGGTGTGCCTGGCAAGCCTGGGTGAGGGGCTGATGAATGTTTGCAGGCTGGTCAAGCCCCCCAGTGAGGACCCTCATCCTGTGGGGATGTGGCAAGCCTGTGTGAGGGGCTGAGGGTCGTTTTCAGGCTGACCATGCCCCCCGGTGACCCAAGCACCCAGCCTCTCCTTTTTTTCTTTTTTTTTTTTCAGCACCTCCTTGAGTGGAGGCCAAGGTGGGCTGGAAGCAGGTATCTGGGCTTTATTTATCTTCTATAATTGAAACTTTGTAGTCTTGAGCAGAGTCCAGGGCCAGCCAGGACAGGTGGGAAGCTTGGCCTCCTCCATCGCTCAGGGCAACCCAAGCCTCCTGCTCACTCCAGCTCTGTGGCCGCGGCCATCTTAATTGGGTTAATTTGCATACTCACTTCTGATTGGTTGGTGGGTGTAGCAGAGTGGTGGAGTGATGGTTAATTTGCATCTTTCTCTTTTATATTTTATAGTGTATAGTGTATTTATAGTGTATATTTTCAATATCTTATGATTGGAAAGAATCACAGCTAAGATTTGAACTCAAGAATCTAATTCCCTTTCCACTAGCAAACACATTACTAGTTTATTTGTGGCCTTAATATTTTTAGATCTTATAAATCCCCTTTGACTTAACCTAGTGAGTTTTTCTCAATTTTTCTTTTCATATCCTTTCCCCTTATACTCCCTAAAACCTTAAGAAAAGGAACCAACTTCATTTCATACTAGAAGATTTTGTCCATAACCTTCAAAAACTTCAGCCAGATGTAGAGGTAAATTCTGGGTTCTTCTTGTCTGATAAATGCACAATTTCTGGTGCTTGGAATCAGTTTCTAAACATAGGAAAAATCAAACATGTTTCAAAATGGACTCAGAAACAGGTAAAAGAGAAAACATTCAGCTCTGGTGCATTGCTGTTTCATTGAAAAGAAACTCTCATCATTAGGAGTGCAAATGTGTCTTTGCTATACTGCTTATGTTCATGTGTAATGCACTAAAATTTCACCTTCTCTCCAGACAAAGCTAGTTCACTCTAGCTTTTTACAGAAAACACATTTTTTACTTGACTTTTAGGGGTCATTTTTTTTCCCTAATTCTAATTTTTCAATGAGCAATAACCACTAGAGAACAAAATTGTGGAAAAGCCTTAAATTTTTGGAAATAATTTTGAATTGTATGCCAGTTATAAGAGACTAGAGGCCCGGAGCACGAAATTTGTGCATGGGTTGGAGGGGTCCCCTTAGTCCGGCCTGCACCCTCTCGCAATCCAGGACTGCTGGCTCCTAACCGCTTGGCTGCCTGCCTGCCTAATCACCCCTAACTACTCTGCCTGCCTGACCACCTCTAACTGCTCACCTGCCTGCCTGATCATCCCTAACCTCCTCTGCCTTGGCCCCAGCGGCTTCATCTGGAAGGATGTCAGGAATGACGTCTGGAAGGTTGTTCAGCTGTCCTGTCTAATTAGCATATTATGCTTTTATTATTATAGATGTCCTGCCCTACCATGCCCATGTGTCTTTGATCATGGACTTCATTCTGCAAGTACTGTATTACTTTAAGCTCAACTTCTCTTGAGCCTTACATTATGTCTCTGGTTATAACTATTCATTTATTCTTTTAAATCATATGTTCCCATTTTCTCCCATTGATCCCTTCTAGCCTGCCTCTGCACCCTTCCCCAGGCTTTCACCGCCCTATTGTCTGTGTCCATGGGTTATGCGAATATGCATATATGTTCCCCAGTCAATCACTCTCCACTCACACCCCCATCCCCCGCCTTCCCCCCGAGATCCCACAGTCTGTTCTC
>NW_006297910.1:44285-52011 GCF_000327345.1 Myotis davidii
ATTTTTTGAGGAAACTCCATACGTTTTCCACAGTGGCTGCACCAGTCTGCATTCCCACCAGCAGTGTACTAACTTGGGTTCCCTCTTCTCCACATCCTCACCAGCACTTGTCTTTTATTAATGGTAGCTGTTCTGACAGGTGTGAGGTGATACTTCATTGTCATTTTAATTTGCATCTCCCTGATGATAATTGACATTGAGCATTTTGTCATATGTCTCTTGGCCATCTGCATGTCTGCTTTGGAGCAATGTCTATTTAGGTACTTTGCCCATTTTTAATTGGATTGTTTGACTTTCTTTTGTTAAGTTGTATATACTTATATGCTTTGGATATTAACCCTTTATCAGATATATCATTGCCAAATATGTTCTCCCAAACACTGGGCTCTCTTTTTGCTTTGTAGATGGTTATTTTTGCTGTGTAGAAGCTTTTTATTTTCATGTAGTCCCATTTGTTTATTTTCTCCTTACTTTCCATTGCCTTAGGAGATGTATCCATAAATATATCTTTACAAGAGATGTCTGAGATTTTGCTGCCTTTGGCTTCTAGTATTTTTATGGTTTCATGACATATTTATCTTTTATCCATTTTTAGTTTATTATTGTGTATGATATAAGTTGATGATCTAGTTTCATTTTTTTGCATGTATTTGTCCAATTTCCCCAACACCATTTATTAAAGAGACTGTCTTGACTCTCTTGGATATTCTTGCCTCCTTTGTCAAATATTGATGGAGTGAAATGGCTTGGGTAGATTTCTGGGGTCTCTGTTCTGTTCCATTTGACCTATATGCCTATTCTTGTGCCAGTACGAGGCTGTTTTTATTACGGTGGCTTTGTAGTATAACTTGAAATCTGGTATTGTGATTTCTCCAACTTTGTTCTTCTTTCTCAAGATTGCTGAGGCTATGCATGGCCTATTTTTCATTCCATATAAATTTTGGAATATTTGTTCTAGATTTGTATAATATGCCATTGATATTTTAGCATCAATGGATTGAATTTATAGATTGCGTTGGGTAGTATGGATATTTTAATAATGTTAATTCTTCCAATGCATGAACATGGAATATACTACCACTTGTTTGTATCTTTCTGTATTTTTTCTTCAAGTTACTATATTTTTCTGAGTTCAGGTCTTTTACTGTTTTGGTTAAATTTATTCCTAGGTACCTTTTTTATGTTGCAATAATAAATTGGATTATCTTCTTAGTTTCTCTTTCTGATAGCTTATTATTGATACATAAGAATGCCACCAATTTCTGTATATTAATTTTGTATCCTGTTACTTTGCTGAATTCATTTATTAGATCTAGTAGTTTTTTGATAGTGCTTTTTAGGTTTTCTCTGTACAGTATCATGTCATCTGCAAATAATGAGTTTTACTTCCTCTTTTCCAACTTGGATGCCTTTTATTTCTTATTGTCTGATCGCTGTTGCTAGACTTCTAGTATTATGTTGAATACTAGTAAAAAAAAAATGGTGAAAGCAGAAATCCTTATCTTGTCCTTGATCATCTTGTCCCTTTTAGTTTTTGCTCATTGAATATGATGTTGGCTGTAGGTTGTTTATATATGGCCTTTATTATGATGAGATATGAGTCCTCTATTCCTAGTTTGCTGATAATTTTCACCATAAATTGGGGCTAGATTTATTGAATACCTTTCTGCATGTAATGCTATGGTAACATGATTTTTATTTTTTATTTTGTTTACATAATGTACAACATTCATTGGTTTATAAATATAGTACCAATCTTGCATCCCTGGGATAGATTCCAGTTGGTCATGGTGTATGACCTTTTCAATGTACTGCTAGATCTGATATGTTAATATATTGTTGAGGATTTTAATATTTATGTTCATCAGAAATATTGGCCTAAAATTTTCTTTCTTTTTAGTATCTTTATCTGCTTCAGTAATTAGAATAATTCTGGCCTCATAAAAAGAGCTTGGATGTCTTCCATGCTCTGAATATTTTTTACAGAGAGGAAGGGAGAGGGATAGAGAGTTAGAAACATCAATCAGCTGCCTCCTGCACACCCGCTACTGGGGTTGTGCCTGCAACCAAGGTACATGCCCTTGACCAGAATCAAACCAGGGACCCCCAAGTCTGCAGGGCGATGCTCGTCTGAGGAGGGTAGTATTAGTTCTTTTTTGAATGTTTTATGAATGTCACTGGTGAAACAATCTGGACCAGAATTATTTTGTTTAATGAGAGCTTTCTTTTGATTACTGCTTCAATTTCATTAGTTGCTATCAATTTATTCAGGTTTTCTTATTATTCCTGAGTTTTGAAGGATTATATATTTTTAGGAATTTGTCCATTTTACGGAGGTTGTCCAATTTGTTGGGGAAGAGTTGTTCATAGTATTTTCATACAAGTCTTTGTATTTCTGTGATGTCAGTTCACCTCTTTCATTTCTAATTTATTTATTTGGGTCCTCTTTCTTTGTTTCTTGATGAGTCTGGCTAAATATCCATCAATCTTGTTTATTTTTTCAAACAATCAGCTCTTGGTTTCATTGAATTTTTCTGTTCTTTTTTTTAGTGTTTATGTAATTTATTTCCTCCCTTCTACTTACTTTGTGCTTTTCTTGTTGTTCTATTTCTAGTTATTTTAGGTATAGTGTCAGATTGCTTATTAGAGATTTTTCTGTTTTTTTTTATTGTTGTTGTTTTTTTTGTTTTTGTTTTTGTTTTGTTTTTATGTAGGCCTATAATGCTGTGAACTTCTTCCTAAGGAGTACTTTCACTGTGTCCCTTAAGTTTTGGGTTGCTAAATGTTAATCTTCATTTGCCTCCAGGTAATTTTTTATTTATTCCTTGATCTCATTGGTAAACCATTCATTGTTTAATAACATGCTATTTAGCCTCTATGTGTTTGAAAGTTTTTGGTGTTTTTTATTTTATTTTATTATAGTTGATTTCTAGTTTCATGCCATTGTGACCCATGATGATGTCTGATATTATTTCAAGCTTCTTGAATTTGTTGAAGCTTATTTTGCATCCTAAAGTATGGTGTATCTTTGAGAATGTTCCATGTGCACTTGAGAAGAATGTGTAATGTTTAGGTTTGGGATGAAATGCTCTTTAAATATCAATTAAATTAATCTGATCTAGTGTTTCATTTAGGGTTGCTTTTTCCTTGTTGATTTTGTTGTATGGAAGATGTACCCAGTTATGTGAGTGGAGTGTTAAAGTCCCCTGCTATGACTGTCATGCTGTCAAAATCTGCCTTAAAGTCTCCAAAGAGTTTTTTATATATACTATGTGTTCCTAATTTGGTGCATATCATAGGAGACTGAAAATTCATACCACTTTAATCTAAAATTCCTTCCCAGTGTTTTTCTAAATTTGGTCCATGGTAAGTTTAGCAACATCTCAATAGTATACATTTGAATAAGGTTTCTTTTTTTTTTCAGTTTAAATATTTTAGGAACCCACTCTTTTATATTAAGTTGTAATTACACATAGTGAAATGTAAAAATACAAATATAATGTTTGATAACTTGTGACAAAATTTTACATCTATATAACCCACACTCTAAAGAGATCAGTATTTATGTCACCCAGAAAGTTCCCTCTTCTCTCTATGTATAAAAATTGTTATTAATCATTATAGATGTTTTTAGTTACATATATTAATTTTGTAACCTGCAATACCAAGTATACAGGACATTCTCTCTGCTCAAAGAGAATGGTGTTTAAATACATACACAAGTACCCAGCCGACATGGCTGAGTGGTTGAGCATTGACCTGTGAACCAGGAGGTCACCATTCGAATCCCAGGCAGGACACATGCCTGAGCTGTGGGCTCAATCCCCAGTGTGGGGTGTGCAGGAGACAGTGATCAATGATTCTGTTTCATCATTGATGTTTTTATCTCTCTCTCCCTCTCCCTCTCTGAAATCAATAAAAGTATATTTTAAAAATAAAAATAAAAAATAAATACATATACAAGCAATACATAAGATAATACTTTAAATTCTGTAATAACAGTTTCTCTGTAAATACTACAGCAATTTTATCATGGAATAGGTACTAAATATCATCACTAAAAGCATTTATTAAGAATTTTTTCAGAGAAAGAATACACATAACTATATATTAATTAAGTACAACTCAAAATTAAATTAACACCAAATTGGAATTCTATATAATAGATCAATGCTATCACAGTCTTTATAAGTACAACATAGAAGAAATGAGATTCCAGCAGTGTTAAATAAAGAAGAAAATATAGGGAATTTAGGAAGACATCTGGAAATATGGAGGAAGAAGCATATATATGTGTCACCTGCATGTATATGTGTGTATTTGTGTGTATGTGTTTGTTTATGTGTGTTAGGACCAAATTAAAGATGGAAAAAATTGTTATTTGTAAAACACGGACATTATTAATTGCTTAATAAAATTCATGCTTACATAATTTGTACTAGACCATAGTATCCATTGAGTGACTACTGAGTAAGAATGTCATGAATTTCTAAAATCCCTGAAACACACAGATTTCAAATGTGTTGTGGTACAAGTGCCATTGGTTTAGAAGATTTTTGCCCTGACTTTTGTAATATGGTTAGCTGACACTGATTGTGGGTTACTATTTTGACCTTTTGCCCTTGTAATATTCTTACCACTGATAAAAACAAACATGCTTACCACTAATAGATATAACAATGCAAAAATCCAAGATGATGGCAGGGTAGGTAGAAGGTATACTTACCTCCTTCCCTGACCAAGCTGGAATTACAACTAAAATAAAGAAAATCACCCTCTCCAGTTTGGATCAGTGGTTGGAGCAGTGACTGAAGGATCACAGATTCTATTCTGGCCAAGGGCACATACTTCCATTGCAGGTTTAATCCCTGGCACTGGTCGGGGCATGTGCGTAAGGCAACCAATTGATATGTTTCTCTTACATCCATAACAAGATGACTTTATAGGTGAGTCTTACCCAACATTCAATGAAGAATTAATACCAATCCTCAAAATATTCAAAATATTTCAAGAGGAGGAAAGACTTCCAAGCTTTTTAAACATGGCCTGCATTATCCTAATTCCAAACCAGATAAAGACACTACAAAGAAAGAAAATTATAGGCCAATATACCAGATGAACATAATGCTAAAATCCTTAACAAAATACTAGCAAATAGGATCCAGCAATACATTAAAAATTATATGCCCTGATCAGAAAGAAATAAAAGGTATAAAATAGGAAAGGAGGAAGTAAAACTGTTATTCACAGACATGATATTGTACATAGAAAATCCTAGAGACTCCATCAAAATGGCTAGATTTAATAAATAAATTCAGTAAAGTTGTAGGATACAAAATTAACACATGGAATTCAATGGTATTTTTATACACCAATAATGAACCCTCAGAAAAAGAAACTAAGAAAACAATCCCATTTACCTTTAGAACAAAAATATAAGATACCTGCCAATAAACTTAACCAAGGAGGTAAAAGACCTGTACTCAAAAAACTATAGGACATTGAAAAATGAAATAGAGAAAGAGGAAAAAATTTGGAAGTATATACTGTGATTATGGATTGGAAGCATTAACATCATTAAGTGTCCATACCAGAGCAATCTACATATTCAATGTAATTCCTATTAAAATACCAATGATATATTTCACAGATCTAGAACAAATATTCCAAACATTTCTATAGAATCAAAAAAGACCCTGAATAGCCACAGAAATCTCAAAAAAGAAGAATAAAATTCGAGGGATCACAGTACCAGATATCAACCTATACTACAAAGCTGTTGTAGCCAATACAGCCTGGTACTAGCACACAAACAGGCATATTGACCAATGGAACAGAACAGAGACCCCAGAAATTGACCCATGCCAATAATGGCCAATTAATATTTTCTGAAGGAGGTAAGAACATACAATGGAGTAATGATAGTCTCTTCAATAAATAGTGTTCTGGAAACTAAACATGTGCATGCAAAAAAATTTAAACTAAACTACCAACTTACACCATACACAATAATAAATTCAAAATGGATAAAGGACTTAAATGTAAGTCATAAAACCATAAAAACCCTAGACAAAAATATAGGCAATGCCCGGTCCACATATCTCAGTGGTTGAGCATCGACCTATGAACCAGGAGGTCATGGATTCCATTCCTGGTCAGGGCACATACCTAGGTTGCAGGCTCAATCCCCAGTGGGGGGTATGAAGGAAGAAACCAATCAATTATTCTCTCTCATCACTGATGTCTCTATCTCTCTCTCTCTCTCCCTCTCCTTTTCTCTCTGAAATCAATGAAAATATATTTTAAAAATATACATGGGCAGGAAAATTTCAGACATCTCACATAGCAGTATTTTTACCATACATTACTGAGGGCAAGAGAAACAAACAAAATAATTAACAAATGGGACTACATCAAACTGAAATCTTCTGCACAGCAAAAAGAAACCATTAACAAATTGAAAAGGGATCCTACTGTATCAGAAAACATATTTACCAATGATACATCTAATAAGGTTTTAATTTCCAAAATATATAATAAGTTATACACCTCAACAACAGGAAGACAAACAATCCAATTAAAAAATGGGCAAAGGACCTGAATAGATACTTCTCCAAAGAGGACATACAGATGTTCAATAGACACATGAAAAAATCTTCAGTATCACTAATCATCAGAGAGATTCAAATTAAATCCACAATGGGTATTACCTCACACCTCACAGAATAGGTACCATCAATAAATCAACAAACAAGTGCTGGTAAGAATGTGGAGAAAAGTGTACTAGAGATCCCTAGTGCACTGCTGGTGGGAATGCAGACTGGTACAGTCACTGTGGAAAACAGTATTGACAGTTTTCAAAAAATTAATGGATCTGCCAGTTGACCCAGTGTCCTGCTTCTGGAAATATATCCTAAGAATTCTGGAACACCAATCAGAAAGAATATATGCAACCCTATGTTCATAGCAGCACATTTTACAATAGCCAAGATCTGGAAACAGCCCAAGTGCCCATCAGTAGATGAGTGAATAAAAAAGCTGTGTACATTTACTAGTACACCATGAAATACTATGTAGTAGTAAAAAAGAGGAACCTGCTACCCTTTGGGACAGCATGGAGGGACTTGGAAAGTATTATGCTAAGCAAGATAAGCCAGTCAGAGAAAGACAAGTATTACATGATCTTAATCATATGTGGAAACAATTGAACACAATGAACTGATGAACAAAATATTAACAGAAGTATGGATGCATGGAACAAAATAACAGGTCTGAGTGGATATAGGGGTAGGAGGAAGTGGACAGGAAGAGATTAACCAAAGAACATATATGCATATATGGACAACTTAGGGACACAGACAATGGCATGGGGAAGGCTTTGGGTGGAGCAGGGATTGGGTGGAGGGGGGTAAAAATGGAGAAATTGGGAGCCATCTGCAATACTGTCAACAATAAAATAAAAATCAGGATTCAATAAATAGTTGAATATACATATGATCCATTTATTCTTATTACCGTATTTGCCGGCGTATAAGACGATTTTTTGGCCCTGAAAAATATGCCTCCAAGTGGGGGGTCGTCTTATACGCCAGGTACACTTCAGATAGACTGCCCATAGTGCTTGCCCCGTGCCATAGTGGCCTCCCGATGCCCGCCCACTTCATTCCACATACCGTTCAGGCATCAGCAGCGCTGCTGGGTGTATGCTCGGCTGTTATGCGATTTT
>NW_006297910.1:52584-55564 GCF_000327345.1 Myotis davidii
TTAAAATGTTAAAATCAAATCTGATATTGTTTTACCTTTTATTTGGTGTGTGGAAGGTGTGCGGAAGAGGGGGTAGTCTTATACGGCGAGTATATAACAAACTCTGTATTTTGAGTGGAAATGTTAGGGGGTCGTCTTATACGCCCAGTCGTCTTATACACCGGCAAATACGGTATCTTCATATTCTCACAATTTTGGTTAGCTTTATTGTGATTTCCACATGGTACTAATATAGGTCCTTCTATAATATAAACTTCTCAAAAAAGTTTTCCACAACCTAATCAATAAAAATTATATATAATGTTCTGGCCTGGTGGCTCAGTTTATTTGAATGTCACCTCATACATCAAAAGGCTGCAGGTCTAGCAATGAACAGACTGTCAAACTACAGCATGAAGGCAGAGGAGGGTGTGGGTGTGTGTGCGTGGGGGGGCGGGGTAAGAGATCAACTGAAGGACTTGTATGCATGAACATAAGCATAAAGAATGGACACAAGACACTGGGGGTAGGGGAGGCCTGGGGAAGGTCAAGGGGAAAAATGGAGATATATGTAATACTCCATGTAATACTTTAAGTAATATTTTTTTTTTAAAGGCTGCAGGTCTGATTCCTGGTCAGAGCACATTCTAGTAGGTTGCAGGTTCTATCCCCAGTCAGGGCATGAACCAGAGGTAAATGATCAGTGTTTCTCTCACATTGATGTTCTCTCTCTCTCTAGAAATGGAAGTAATAGTCATAGAAACAAAAGTGTGAGACTGTCTTACAAAAAAATTGTATAAATTGAATTTATAAGGTCATTTATCAAGTCATGGTTGTTGTTGTTATGAATGGCAATTGCACTAAATTTCCGCTGTTCTGGATAAACAAAAACTTTCTTGAGAACAAGAAAGTGCTCCTTCGAGGCCACAGTTGCAAGGACAGCTTCTGTCATGTTCATCTTTACTTCTGATCCAAGTCAGTCTCACCCTAGACAAACTGCCTCCACAGCCTCTTGCACCTGGATGTGAATGCTTCAGTCCTGGTAGCTAAGGTCAGGGTGGGAATTCACAAGAACACAATCAATACCAATAAGGTAAACATAACTTTATTCTTAATTATAAATTAGAACTTCTTTAAAATAGTTCCATCTGAAGTGTTCTAAGGAAAATAATTTTAAACTCCATAGAGAAGCTCAAACAAGCACAAGCTATAATAGGTTACTGTTCATAATTCTATAGGGTTGGAAGTAATGGAGCACAGTAAATTTTGCTTCTATTAACTAGTGACTTACAGTCCAGTAAATGTCCTTTTTTTCATAGAAGGCTATGGTTTCTAATTATTAATCATCCTCTAATTATTAAATCCAATGACTGGTACTCATTTTGCATTATGTGTGAGGCCACTAAACCACTCCATTTTCCCTCTGCTTCTGACCACTCTTTTCTCATTCAACCCATACCTTTACAATTGGTTTTTTAAATTTCTTTATTGATTAAGTTATTACATATGTGTCCTTATCCCCCTTTACCCCCCGTCACACACACACACCCTGTACTCCCTTTCTCTGAGGTCTTCTATTCATTCTCTTGGCCTCAGCAGGCTCCTTCTTATAGAATGAATTTCCAAATCCACCCTGAGTGCCCGTTCTGCATCTTCAACCACTAGTGGATATTTCTCCCTTGTCACTTAAAATTCAAAAAAAAATCAATGTATTTGAAATTAAACTTCTCAACCTAGGCTCATTACTTTGTCTACAAAGTACACAAGTGGCTTTCCTTCTGTAATTAAAAAAAAAATTTGTTTGTGGTAGCATCTTTTTCCATGTCATTTATACATATTTTGTTCATTTATTAATTTTTATTGATTCTTCATCTTATTATATTGAGCCATATGAAGTTTTGATTTATGCATGTCAAAAAAGTCAAATTCAGTAATTTTGGTAACCAGTAATATGATTCATTTTGTATTTGCTATCATAAAAATTCAAGTCCTTTTAATATCAAATTACTCCAGTAGCCTCTTGTTTTCTGCACTTCCATTTCTCTACCTGCAGCTCATTCTGAAGGACATCAACTTATTAATCATTCTGAAATATTCATCTATTCAAACTTCCTATTATCTAAAGTGAAAAGACTAAATTCATTCACATTTTATTCATGACCTTAAACAACCTGCTCCAAAACATAAATTTAAAGTCTCTTAGTCCTACCTACATTCATATTGTCTTTGTTCCAATTGAACTTGTGACATTATCATCTTTCCTCTTTATTCAGAGAACTCTCCTCTTTTTCTTCAGAAATCCTCCTGCCTGAAGACTTCTTCACACATTAAACTTACATAGCCTAGGGACATTTCCAGTATCATTCACTTTACTTTTAATTATTTTTACTCATGATTTCCCTTCTATGTTGTTTAAATGTCTTGAAAGTACAAATTCTATTTTCATGCCTTTTTATTTCTTCATTAAAAGAGTATAAAACCTTATATGTGATAAGTGATCAAAAATAGTTACTGTTTCGAACCACTTCAAAAATACAACTAAAAGACAAAATGGACACCATCCAGAACCACAGGAAGGCTGGCTGAGTGGAAATTCTACAACTAGAAGGAAAGAGAAAAGCACACTGAGACTCAGAGGAGGTGCAGAAGTAAAGTGCAGAGTTACGGAGAAACAAGTGGAAAGGGCTGGCAACTGAGGACGTGGTTGTTTTTTTTCAATCAGAGGGAGACACAAGCTCCTGACTGCCCTGAACTACAGTTTTGGACAAGTATCTGGGGACCCAGACTCCTACGGGGAGAAACGGGACTGAATGGCATCGGGCAGAACTTGAGGGTGGCTTTCTCTCAGAGGTGCTTACAGCGATTACTGGGACACTGAGACCTGTGGCCTCTTAGGGCAGGGCTGAGGATCAGCCATAGCTGTTTGCTCCACCCTGTTGATTCCCTGAGACCCCGCCCCACCCAAGCTGTGTGCAGAGGCTTTTGCATATGAATGGCCTGG
>NW_006297910.1:55978-57743 GCF_000327345.1 Myotis davidii
GTGGGGAGGCTGAGCCACTGGGCCCTATAGGGCACCTAGCACACAAAGCCACTCTATCAACACAGGGAAGCATAAAAAATGCAGAGACAAAGAAACAGGTCACAAATGACAAAAATGGAGGAAACCAAACTACTGGATATAGAGATCAAAACCACAGTTATAAGGTTTTTCAAGAATTTTCTGGAAACTGCCGATAAATTTAGTGAGATCCTCAATAAATCTAATAAGAACCTAGAAATCCCAGCAACAACACAGAGCGGGTAACTATTAAGGAAGCAGTTCTGGGCAGTGGACTTCCCAAAACCAGTTTTATGTGCAATAGAGACAATAAACCCAAGCTACTAGACAGAGAGGCCCTATAGCCTCAGAGGCCAACCCCAAAACACTGCCACCCAGAGGCTGAGCCACAAATTGACTCTTAGCTAAATACAAATTAAGGCAGTCTGGGACACAAATACGGCCTGCTTTAAAATCAGGACTGTGGTTTACAACACGGAGGAACAGTGTATTGCAGGGAAATTCAACACTCTCCTGAATACCTGGTAGGACTAAGGCGAGCCAGACTGAGGAGTAGAAGAGCCGAAGGACCTTCACTACTGCAAATTTTTTTTTCTTCTTTTTTCTTTTTTCACCTTTTAACTAAGAAACCAATTTTTTTTCTTTTTCCATCACCTGATTTTACCCTTTTAATTACTACATTTTTATTTTTAACCAGTATTATTCCTGCTACCATTTTACCATTTTTTAAAGTGCTATTTTATTTTCTCTTTATTTTATCTTGAGATTAGTGTTCTCCATTCTATTTTCATTGTTGTTTTAGCATCAATTTTCCCTACCTCAATTTCCCCTCTATGCTAAGACCCTTTCCCTCACTTTTCCCCCTTTGTTGTCCTGTTTCTTAGATTTTCCCTATTCCTTCTGTTTACCTCCTGTCAAAATTTCACCCTACTTATATATCCTATTTCCAATCCACTGCTCTAGATCCTTATACACATATCCCTTATGTTCCTTTTTTTTTGTTCCTTTTTTTTTCTTCTTTTATCTTTCTATTGTTTTGTTGCTGTTTGCATGATTGTTGAGTATATCATTTTTTGTTGTTGTTGTTTGTTTGTGTGTGTGTGTGTGTGTGTTTTAGGACTGGTTGTGAGGCTGTTTTGCATTTTCTTTTTTTCTGCTGGTTTTTCCCCTCCCTCCACCACACTCCCCCCCCCTGGTTATTTTGTGCTTCTGTTTTCCCTTGCCTCTCTTGATATTTTTGGATGTTTCTAGTTTGCATTCATCTCCAGGGAGCTGTTGCTGAATTTGTTGGGATTAGTGGTGGTTCTATAGGAGTTTTCTCCTCATATGCATAGTCTCTTCCCATCTTCTACTGCACTCTCTTTTCGCTCTTTTTTTTGTTTTCTTTTCTTTTCCCTCTTTCCTTTCCTCCTCCTCTTTCCCAATTTCATTTTAGCACACCCTTTTTTTTCTTCCCTACTTTTCTTTTCTTTTCCTCTTCCTCTTTTATCTATTTCTCTTCTTTCTTCCTTATCCCCTAATTATCTTAATTCGGGTGGTCCCCTTTATTTGGGGTTATTAATATTGTGAATATGTTTGTGTTTAGTGCCTGGTATGTGGTGCCTTGTTGTGTTGTATTTTGTGCCTTTATATCAACACAGCAGATCCAAGCAACAGCAGCCTCCTGAGCAACACACCCTCTGTTTGAGGAAGAGCAGCTGTATGTGAAGTCTCCCCCCACGAGCCAGAAGAGCAACCACAGCTGTGA
>NW_006297911.1:0-853 GCF_000327345.1 Myotis davidii
AAAAATAGAATGCCCTCATCACTTTATTCTCTAAACCTGCTCTCATTTTCTTCATATGCTCTCTCACCATCTGTAATGTTATATTTATATATTTCTATTATTTGCTGATATATTCTTGCCCCAGATTGAGTTGTAGACACTTTTGTTCTTCCGCATCCTCTACTCACACCCCAGACAGTGCTGAAACCATGGTCAGCACTCAGTTCATATTCCTGAAATGCATGAAAAAGTTCTCATTAAAACTATAGTATACCTGACATCTTAGGAAAAAAAGCAGATTGGGACAAAAATTCCTACTCAGAAATGAAAAAGGAAGGCCCTAGATGGAACCACATCCAGACCAAAATGCTGAAACTAATTTCCTAACTGCAGGAGACACACTGTAGCATTAGAGCCATGTGAGTAATACTGGGTTGTGTGAAAAGTCCTCATGCTCTTTTCTTCTTTCTTGGAAGTGACCACCATCTCATGCAACCAGGGAATCTTACAGGAGCTTCAGAATTCATTCTCCTGGGTTTTTCAGAGGAACCAGAACTGCAGCCCCTCATATTTGGGCTTTTCCTCTCCATGTACCTGATCACTGTGTTGGGAAACCTGCTCATCATCCTGGCCGTCAGCTCAGACTCCCACCTCCACACGCCCATGTACTTCTTCCTCTCCAACCTGTCCTTGGTAGACATCTGTGTCACCTACACCACCATCCCAAAGATGCTGGTGAACATCCAGACACAAAGCAAAGCCATCACCTATGCAGGATGCATCACCCAGATGTATTTTTATATACATTTTGTTGGGTTGGATGTTTTCCTCTTGACTGTGATGGCCTATGACCGGTTTGTGGCCATCTGCCCAC
>NW_006297911.1:1453-2428 GCF_000327345.1 Myotis davidii
ACAGGCTTTGCCTTTCTCCTTTGTTCTAACCTAACAGCTTTTTCCAACCTTGATCAGAATGCAAATTCCAGTTTATTTCATGGACAACATGGATTTCTGAAGATTAATTTATTCTCAAATAATATACATCATTGTAAGGAAATTGTTCTTATTTTATAGATAGAATAGCCATAAGTTGTATTATTCATGTGGGAAAAACTTGGCTTGGTTACTCACACTATTTATATAATTTCATTCCAGGAAAATCTGACACCTCAATTTTATCTTTTATGTTTCTCATTCTTTATACATCAAAACTTTCAGTGCTCTTCCTGATAATGTTGACTTTATCATTGTTCCTTATAAGTCTCGGCCTATTGATGGTAATGCTATAGGCTGAAAATACCTGGGCACTGGCCTTGGGATCTGCTACTGGTTCCTCTGACTACATCATTGTGATGGCTGAACGGGCTCTTGTGGTCCTTATTAAAGTTGCAACAATCATGAGGGGTCTATGAAATCACAAGGTTTATTATTCACAGGTCCTGTAGGATACACAGCATCCTAAGGGCCACATCAGAAGATCTCTAAATGGGGGAAGGGAGGAAGAAAAGAGAGAGATAGAGAGGGAATAGACTGAGTTGGGAGGGGAGACCTCAGTGCTTCTCTAGTAGCCTTGTTATAAAGCTGGCAATAGAATTATTTGAGACTAGCGGCCCCTTGCAGGAATTCGTGCACCAATTGAGTCTCTTGGCCTGGCCTGCAGGATTGAGCCAATACCAGCTCTTTGACATCTTCCAAGGGGTCCCGAATTGTGAGAGGATGCAGGTCAGGCCAAGATACCTCAGCAATGCATGACCAAGGTGAGGGAGGGATGCGGAAGGTTGGTCAGCTGGAGAGGGATCGTGGGAGGGCTCCAGGGCATGTCCGGTTCATCTTGCTCAGTCCCAATTGGTCGGATCGGAGCAGCAAGCTAACCTACCAGTTGAAGCATCT
>NW_006297912.1:0-301 GCF_000327345.1 Myotis davidii
ATAGCAGCACAATTTACAACAGCCCAGATCTGGAAACAGCCCCAGTGAGTGGATAAAAATGCTGTGGTGCATCTACACAATGGAATACTATACAGCTGTAAAAAAGAAGGAATTCTTACCTTTTTTGACAGCATGGGTGGACCTGGAGAGCATTATGCTAAGTGAAACAGGTCAGTCAGAGAAAGACACATACCATATAATCTCACTTATATGTGGAAATCCATGAACAAAAGAAACTGATGAACAAAATAGAAACCGAAGCATGGATGCATGGAACAGACTGATAGCTGTCAGAGGGGAG
>NW_006297913.1:0-242 GCF_000327345.1 Myotis davidii
TTTAGTATTATGCAGTGGCCTTCTTTATCTCTTGTTATGGCCTTTTGTTTGAGGTCCATTTTATCAGATATAGGTATCACAACCCCAGCTTTTTTCTCATTTCCATTTGCCTGAAAAATTTTTTTCCATCTCTTCACTCTCAGTCTGTGTGAATCCTTTGTTCTGAGGTGGGTCTCTTGCAGATAGAAAATACATGGGTCATGTTTTCCTATCCATTCAGCTACCTTGTGTCTTTTGATTGG
>NW_006297914.1:0-1353 GCF_000327345.1 Myotis davidii
AAAAAAAAAAAAGGAAAAGGGGGATATATGGGGCACGGCTACAGAGTTTTGGACAGGTTCAAGCCTCGGACTAATGAGAGGGCACAGTCCTCTCGTGGCCATGTGCAAGTCCCAGCTGGAGGGCAAAGCCACCCCAGCACAATAAGTCAACAGCTATAGCTGTAAGCTTGAGCCTGTGGTCCAAACACATGGCCCCACGTGCCTTGTGATAGAGTTCAGGTGCATGTAGTTGAGTAGGGTTGAAACTCACGAGAATGCTGTAAACAACTTGATCACGCCCCTACTTTGCCTCCTGGCATCTGCTATAGAATAAAGACACGGCTTGTGGGCCCTGGCGCTGTCTCCTCATCAGGGAGCAGCGTCCCACCGAGACCCAGCTTTCATTCTCTTGTCTGTCTTTTCTCAATCCTTTCATCACCCCCCACTCAGGATCACCCATGGCTGTGTTGGCGCGGCCCAACATATATTTTATATACACAAATACATACATATGTACATATTTTTTATTCATTTCAGAGAGGGAGAGAGAGAAACATCAATGATGAGAATCATCGATTGGCTGCCTCCTACACTCCCCCGCCCCACCCCCACTGGGGATGCAGCCTGCAACCTGGGCATGTGCCTTACTGAGAATCAAACTGACCTCCTGGTTCATAGTTCGATGCTCAACCATTAACCCATGCTGGCTGGGCAAATATCTCCCTCTTAAAGAAAGGGCCTGCCTTGCCCTGCCCTGCCCTGCCCTGCTCATCATGGCCCAAGTCCCCACCCCACCAACCCACTCTGGTGCCATACTCACTCAGGGTTCCTGCAAGACCCTCCCTGGGATCAGGAGGGTGGGGCTCCCTTTCCTGCCCCATTGCTGCTAGATTGTGAGGACAAGCTCTGGTCATCCATCAGGTGTCACTGCCCCTCTGGGTTCCAATTCCTTCACACCTGGGTGGTGACAGCTCTGGTCCTCGTAGCCCAGCAGGTACTATACACCCACCCACATTTTGAAAATAAATCCTCAGGTCGTCATCCCCAAGTAACAGGCTTTGTGAGAAAGGCAAGGAGAGGGCGGGAGGTCACGGGTTCTGCTTTTTGTCTGAAGCGCCTGACTCTGCCTCTCAAACCCACGGTGACCGCCCTGTGCTGCTTAGCGGTCCCTCCCTGGACAGCTGGAGAATCAGGGCCTGTGACTCTCATGGGGGGAGGTGGTCCCTTTGTCGCTGTCTTCTTGGTGCTGGGGAAATAGATGGCACTGACCAGTGACTTGAGTGCTTAGTAAAAGGGGTGGGGTGGTCAGCACCCCCACGGGGACACAGAGGGAGGGGTTCCATTACCAGCTTAGCCTGAAGGGCTCACTGGAAG
>NW_006297915.1:0-1064 GCF_000327345.1 Myotis davidii
AGAGATCTGTCAGTATGAACCAGTTAAGCAGACTTCAGTCCCATCCTGTCCTCCAGCACCACTTGTGGGGCTCAACACCTATACTCACCAAGGTCATTGGCTGAGATGAGCAGTCCCCTGGGTCATTGCAAAAACTACATTACCCAGAAAGCACTGGGATGGAGTCAGCCAGGTAAGGAGGATTTTGGTGCTCTCACATCTGGTTAGAGTGGGACTTCCTGCATTCTCCTCTCGGGGGTTATTTTGGCCTCTTTTGTGGGTGCACAGAATCAGAGCTTCAGTGCTTGGTGGCGAGTAGCAGGAGGTGTTGGAGGTAGTGGCCCCACTGGTCAGTGTGTGTCTGAGGCTTGTTGGGGCCCAAACCATGGACAGAGTTCCACTCAGTCTCATCCGTTTAACCCTCCAATGTCTGTTCCCCGCGCCGCTCGGTACCGCAGCTCAGGTCACGGTATCCAGCATACTGAGATCTCCTGGGGGACACAGGGTGTGACGGGGGAGGAGGGCTATGGGCTACACGTCCGCCGGGGGAGGCCGTGGGGGGACTGAGCTGGGAGTTGGGACACCAGGCCTGGTTTGTGTCTAAAGGCGACAAAGAGGATGAAAGGCGGGTCCCAGGAGGAGTTTTACTTTCATGCTCAGAGCGAAGGGGCTGTGGGTGGTTTTGAACAGCAGAGGGATGAGGATGAGATGCGGGTGTAAACATTCCCCAAACGCCCAGAGGAGGAGCCGCCTCCAGGAGAGAGCGCGGAAATGAGGGCAGAAGAGGGGCTGTGAGCACAGCGACCCAGCAGGAGGCACCCTGAGGACCAGCCCTGAGGGAGGGGCATCTCCGTAGCGCTGGACCTTGGGCCTGAGGCCCTGGGTCCTGGGGTGGGTGCCAGGCCCTCAGCAGCCCTTTAGTGCTCACAGGTTCCTGCAGGTGAGAGCCGCTGAGGGGACTGGGCTGTGGCCCTATGTCTGGGCCAAACACTATCATGGCCTCTGAGGTAGTGGGTGTTGTGTTAAGATTTCAAAGTCCCCAAGATCTCCAAGGAGCCAGTCAGTCCTATGCAAAAGCAAAGAGT
>NW_006297916.1:0-680 GCF_000327345.1 Myotis davidii
AGTAAGGAGGGAGGGGTCCCGGACTGCGAGAGGCCACAGGCTGGGCTAAGGGTCCCCCTACCCATCCCCAGTGTGCGAATTTCGTGCACCGGGCCTCTAGTCCTATATAATAAAAGCCTAATATGCAAATTGACCAAATGGCAGAATGACCAGTGGAACAACCGGTCGCTATGACACGCACTGACCACCAGGGGGCAGATGCTTAATGTAGGAGCTGCCTCCAGCCCACATGTCCCAGGCCAGCCAAGGCAGGTGCCAGAGGGGACGCCCCCCAGTTGCCCCACAGATTGGCCCTGATCTCCGGCCAGGCCTAGGAATCCTATGCATGCATGAATTTGGTGCATTGGGCCTCTAGTTAGAAAGATAAAAACAATGATTATCCAGAAATACCAGAGCATATTACTTTTAGGGGGAGATAAGAAAGAAATATTAGGAGGAGAAAAAAGATGGCGGCTGGCAGGAGGGAGGTGATGGATAGGAAGTGAGTGAGTGAGGGGATGAAAGCAGAGTGAGTGGATGTGTGTGGTGTGTGTGTGAGTGAGTGAAGGACAGTTAAATCCGGCAGAAGCAGCAGAGGCTGGCAGACCAGGCTCTCTGGGAAACGGAGAGACTACCACCGCTGAGGCACTCCCCAGACTGCGGGACTCGGCATGGAGCCCACGCCATCTTAAAGGGGAGAG
>NW_006297917.1:0-428 GCF_000327345.1 Myotis davidii
TTTCATTTCTTCCTGGAGTAATTTCTAGGCCACATTTAGAGAGATTCTTTTTTAAAAAAACTTTCTGCCGAATCCGGTTTGGGTCAGTGGATAGAGCGTCGGCCTGCGGACTGAAAGGTCCCAGGTTCGATTCCGGTCAAGGGCATGTACCTGGGTTGCAGGCACATCCCCAGTAGGAGATGTGCAGGAGGCAGCTGGTCGATGTTTCTCTCTCATCGATGTTTCCAACTCTCTATCTCTCTCCCTTCCGCTCTGTAAAAAATCAATAAAATATATTTAAAAAAAAACAAAAACAAAAAATAAAACTTTCTTCTCTTTCTTTAAACCAAGTAATAGGCATCGCTGCTTTTCAGATGCTGACAGCCCACATACATTTTAAGTGACTCTCACTTTATTTATGGTGACTACTAATGATCAGATTTAATGCT
>NW_006297918.1:0-255 GCF_000327345.1 Myotis davidii
GAACCAGGAGGCCATGGTTCGATTCCTGGTCCTGGCACATGCCCAGGTTGAGAGCTTGATCCTCAGTAGGGCTCATGAAAGAGGCAGCCAATTGATGATTCTCTCTCATCATTGTACTTTCTATCTCTCTATCCCTCTCCCTTCCTCTCTGAAGTCAATAAAAACATATTTTTTAAAAAGACATTGAAAGATCATTGGTGTTGTCCCTTTTAAATAACTTACCCTTCTGCCCTAACCGGTTTGGCTCAGTGGATA
>NW_006297919.1:0-210 GCF_000327345.1 Myotis davidii
TATAGCCTTCTTTTTGGAAGACCAACAAGATCCTGAAAGTCCAGTCAGGCCTGGGTCTGCCTCCTTCCTGAGCAGGCCAGAGACCCATGGAACAGCCTTCCTGCAGCAGCTCCCCACTCCAGGCGGCCAGGCGGGAGTTCCAAACCAGTGTTGTCTCAGTGGACATTGACACAGCGGCCAAGTTTGTTGGTGCTGGGGCTGCCACCGTGG
>NW_006297920.1:0-1126 GCF_000327345.1 Myotis davidii
TTCTAATCATTTATTGATATTATCAGAGAACATATTTTTAATGTTAATTTTTTTTAACTGTAGCCTCCATTCTGACAGTTTTGGTTTTACAACATTTGGTAGGGTAAGCATTGCCCAGCCAGAGTATCCATGCCCATAAGACATTCGGGTAAAGGAGACACAAGTTATTTGCATAAGCCTGTCTAAACATTCCTAGGCTCATCATCCTATCAATCCTTCCCGCGGGAGAACAACCTTCATGTTCTCTCAATCTAATTGTAGCCCACACCAGCGCTTCCCAGTGGATTCTGGTACCAGTTTGTGAAGCTCCCAGGTCAATGAGTCCAGAAATTTCTCTTCTCTACCTCCTGACTGTTTTACCCACTCTGGTGTAAAGACTTTGAATCCACAATGAGTGATTGAATCAAGGGACCCTCTGGTCCTTTTGTTAGCTTTCATCTTTTTTTTTAAAATAGTTTTTATTGTTGATAGTATTACAGATATCTCCCATTTGCCACCCCCCTCCCTTCTTCCTCCCAGCCCCTGTCCACCCCTTGAGGTCTTCACTACCCTATTGCTGTGTCCATGGGCTATGTCAGCCTTCATCTTGATTATTCTCCTTAACCATTGCTTGAAGCAAATGCAAGTCAGATTTCTCATTATAATCTTTGAATCTTGGCATTCAAAATGTTCCAAACCAGGAAAAATAAAGCAGACTTGTTTGGGGCTCTTTAATCCTGGGGAGTCAGTAGGGGGTTCTTTTGGCATGCACCACCTTGGGTAGCACTGTATTAAAGCCTTTGTTCAATCCCCATCATTGTCCATTTTATTTACATCTAACCATCGAGGGTGTGGGTGTTCATATGGGGGCCAGGACCACTGTGGTTGGGGTCTCAGCATTGACCCCATCTTTGGGGGGCTATAGAGCATGGATTCTGGGCAGCTCCATTAGATGACATTAGCATAGGCAAAGACTGAGGGAATGCTTAGTGGCAATAGCTTTAGGTATTGGGTTTGGTTTAGTGGATACAGCTTTGGCCTTTGGACTGAAAGGTCCTGGGTTCGATGCTGGTCAAGGGCACATGCCGGGGTGCGGGCTCATCTTTGGTGCGGCCTGTGCAGGAGGCAGCCGGTCAATGATTCTCTC
>NW_006297921.1:0-553 GCF_000327345.1 Myotis davidii
AGAAGAAGAAAAAGATAAAGATAAAAATTATGACCAACCAATACATATCCATCAACAAGTGAATCTAAAAATTAAGTGAATAAAATATCTGATGAACAGAGTAAACTGGTGAATATAATAGAATCAGGGCCATAGAAAGGGAGGGGACTGACAATTCTCGGGAGGGAAGAGGTATGGGAGGTGTGGAAAGAGACTGGACAAAAATCGTAAACCTATGATTGAGGACAGTGCAGGGGGGCAGTAAGGGTTGAGAGTTGGGTGGTAACAGGTGAAGGGGAGCTCTGGGGGGAAAAAGAGGAACAACTGTAATAATCTGTACAATAAATATTTATTTTAAAAAAAGAAAAAGATATAACTCTGGTAATCATATATGCACCCAACACAGGAGCACGCAAATACATAAAAAAATGTGGAATATATCAAAGGAGAGATTGACAGAAATATAGTCATAGTAGTGGACTTTAATACCCCACTAACACCACTGGATACATCAGCAAAGAAACATCAATTGTAAATGAAACACTAGATCAGATGGAATTAGTTGACATCTTCA
>NW_006297922.1:0-295 GCF_000327345.1 Myotis davidii
TTCTAATAGTGACAAGATGTCATCTGTGAATAGTAACGTTTTCTTGGGCCAAAAGCCTGCCCTAAGGGACCATTAGTGGTTGCTATGATGCACACTGACCACCAGGTGGCAGACGCTCAAAACAGGAGCTTCCCCCTGGTGGTCAGGAAGCTCCCACAGTGGGTACCTTTCTAGGGCAGAAGACAGGCTCATAGCTGGAGAGTGCAGCTGTGGAGGCAGCAGCCTTCGCTGTCTATGCCACAGTGCTCCCAATTGGTGTGGCAGGTGGAGTGGGGCTTGGATGAGCGGGAACAGT
>NW_006297923.1:0-432 GCF_000327345.1 Myotis davidii
CATATATGACAAACCTATAGCCAATATCATACTAAATGGGCAAAAACTAAAAGCATTTCCCTTAAAAAGAGGAACAAGACAGGGATGTCCACTTTTATCACTCTTATTCAACATAGTATTGGAAGGGCTAATCGCAGTTTTCAGAAAAGAAGAAAACATAAAAGACATCCAAATCAGAAAAGAGGAAGCAAAACTCTCATTATTTGAAGATGACATGATATTGTACATAGAAAACCCTAAAGACTTCACAAAAAAACTATTAGATTTAATATAAAGGAATTTGGCAATGTAGCAGGATACAAAATTACAACCAGGAATCAATGGCATTTTTAAACACCAATAATGAATTCTCAGAAAGAGAAACTAAAAAAAAACTACAATCTAATTCATCATTACAACAAACAAAAAAATTAAGATACCTAGGAATAAACT
>NW_006297924.1:0-382 GCF_000327345.1 Myotis davidii
TATCCACTGAGCCAAACTGGTTTCGGCTCAACAAAATATATTTTTTAAAATATAAATATAAAAGACAAAATTACTCCAAAATGGGTTCTCTGTGGGAATCCTTATGGTGCAGAAGTTAAAGAAAACCACGCTGGCTGTTGTGGCTCAGTGGTTACAGCGTCAGCCTGAGTACCAAAGGCTCCTGGGTTGGATTCCTTCACTTGGGTGGAAGGTTCAGTCCCCAGGGGCAGCCAATTGATGTCTGCCTGTCTGTCTCTCTCCCTCCTCCCTAGTCTTTTTAAAGTCAATGAAAATTTTTTTTTTACAATAAAATGGAATGAAATAAAAAACTTTAAAAATTGACAAGATAGGAATGCATTTTAATCCGTGTATTTTTGTTCCT
>NW_006297925.1:0-520 GCF_000327345.1 Myotis davidii
GGAGGAGTAGGTAATATAAGCAAAGGCCCTGAACTAATTGGGCAGATGATAGGCTATGTTTAAGATTACACCATGAAAAAGATGACCTTTACCATATATATATATATATGTGTTGATTTCAGAGAAGAAGGGAGAGGGAAGAGAAATAGAAACATCCATGATGAGAGAGGATCATTGATTGGCTGCCTCCTGCCTACCTCCAACCAGGGATCGAGCCCACAGAGCCCACAACCCAGACATGTGCCCTTAACCAAAATCGAACCTGGGACTCTTCAGTCTGCAGGCTGACGCTGTATCCACTGAGCCAAACCAGTTAGGGCCCTTTGCCTTCTTAAGTGAGAAATCATCTTGAAGCATGCAACATGCTTAACTGATGAGTCATTATGCCCCTTACATGTGAGAAAACTGAGGTCTTCAGGTGTTTGTCTGTTGTGCATTCACATATGATTAACTAGGGAGAGTGAGCTTTCTGAAGTGAAAATCGAACTGAAATATGTGAAATGCTTTCCATTCCTGTAAC
>NW_006297926.1:0-892 GCF_000327345.1 Myotis davidii
TCATCCATAGGTGTATGATTTTTGTCCAGTCTCCTCCCACACCCCACACCCCCCCATCCCTTACCCCTGTAAGAATTGTCAGTCCACCCCCTCTCTATGCCCAATTCTATTATATTCACCAGTTTACTCTGATCAGATTTTTTATTCACTTGATTTTTAGATTCACTTGTTGATAGATATGTATCTGTTGTTCATAATTTTTATCTTTACCTTTCCTTCTTCTTCCTGTTCCTAAAGCATACCTTTCAGCATTTCATATAAAAAATATGGAACGCTTCACATATTTGCATGTCATCCTTGAACAGGGGCCATGCTAATCTTCTCTGTATCATTCCAATTTTAGTACATGTGCTGCCAAAGCGAGCACAGTTCTCTTTCTTTTTTAATAGCTATATGTATTATTTGGAAACATTAAGATATCAGTATGAGCCAATAGTCTTCTTATTTTTTTTAAGTCTATAATAGTCTTTATTATCCATGAGGGAGTGAGATCATGTGGTGTTATTCTTTCATTGACTGGCTTATTCACTTAGCATAATGCTCTCCAGTTCCATCCATGCCATTGCAAATGGTACGAGTTCCTTCTTTTTTACAGCAGCATAGTACTCCATCGTGTAGATGTACCACTGTTTTCTAATCCACTCATCTACTGATGGGCACTTAGGCTGTTTCCAGATCTTAGCTATGGTGTATTGTGCTGCTATGAACATATGGCTGCATATATCCTTTCTGATTGGTGTTTCTGGTTTCTTGGGATATATTCCTAAAAGTGAGACCATAGGGTAAAATGGGAGTTCCATTTTTAGTTTTTTGAGGAAGCTCCATACGGTCTTCCATAGTGGCTGCACCAGTCTGCATTCCCACCAGCAGTGCACGAGTGTTCGTTTTTCTC
>NW_006297926.1:1197-2004 GCF_000327345.1 Myotis davidii
AAAGGCCCTTGTCAGATATAACATTGGCAAATATGTTTTCCCATGCAGTGTGCTTTCTTGTTGTTTTGTTGATGGTTTCTTTTGCTGTAAAGAAGCTTTTTGTTTTGATGTAGTCACATTTGTTTATTTTCCCTTTCGTTTCTAATGCCCTAGGTAGGAGCCGTATCAGTGAAGAAATTGCTTTGACATATGTCTGAGATTTTGTTGCCTTTGGATTCTTCTAGTATTTTTAGGGTTTCCTGTCTTACATTTAAGCCCTGTATCCATTTTGAGTTTATTTTTGTATATGGTGTAAGTTGGTGGTCTAGTTTAATTTTCTGGCATATATCCGTCCAATTTTCCCAACACCATTTATCTGGACTCCATTGTATGTTCTTGCCTCTTTTGTCAAATATTAATTGAGAATATTGGTTTGGGCCAATTTCTGGGCTTTTCATTCCATTCCATTGATCTATATATCTGTTCTTGTGGGAATATCAGGCAGGTTTGAGAACAGTGGCTTTGTAATATAGCTTGATATCTGGTAGTGAGATCCCAACCTACTTTGTTCTTTCTCAGGATCACTACAGCTATACTGGGTCCTTTTTTATTCCAGATGAATTTTTGGAGAGTTCGTTCTAGATCTGTGACGTATGTCGTTGGTATTTTAATGGGAAGTGCGTTGAATTTATAGATTGCTTTGGGTAGTATGGACATTTGAATGATGTTGATTGATTCTACCAATCCATGAATACTTTATGTTCTTCCATCTGTTTATGTCTTCCTCTATCTCTTTTTCCAGTGTCCTGTAGTTTTCTGAGTAGAGGT
>NW_006297926.1:2445-3133 GCF_000327345.1 Myotis davidii
GTCATATATGGCTTTTATTATATTGAGGTAATATCCTTCTACTCCCGCCTTCCTGAGAGTTTTTATCAAAAATGGGTGTTGGATTTTGTCAAATGCTTTTTCTGCATCAATTGATATGACTATGTGGTTTTTTTCTTTCAATTTGTTTATATGATATACCACATTTATTGATTTATTGGATATTGTACCATCCTTGCATACCTGGGAAAAATCCAACTTGGTCATGGTGTATTATATTTCTGATGTACTGCTGGATCCTATTTGCTAAGATTTTGTTGAGGATTTTGGCCTCTATGTTCATGAGGAATATTGCCTGTAATTCTCTTTTATTGTGTTGTCTTTACCTGGGTTTTGGTATTAGGATGATGCTTACTTCATAGAATGATATTGGAAATGTTCCTTCCTCTTGGATTTTTTGTAGTAGTCTGAGCAGGATAGGATTTAGGTCTTTGTTGAATGTTTGGTAAAACTCCCCTGTGAAGCTGTCTGGTCCAGGGCTTTCTTTTTTGGAAGGTTTTTGATGACTGCTTCAATTTCTTCCATTGTTATTGGCCTTTTGAGATGTTTTGATTCTTTCTGATTGAGTTTTGGAAAGTTGTATTTTTCTAGGAATTTGTCCATTTCCTCCAGTTTGTTGGAGTAGAGCTGTCCATAGTATTTTTTAATAATCACTTATATTTCTGTGGGG
>NW_006297926.1:3573-5773 GCF_000327345.1 Myotis davidii
GGAGTATTTTTTAATGTATTTGTGTGCTCCTGTATTGGGTGCATATATGTTTATCAGGGTTATATATTCTTCTTGTATTGATCCCTTTAGTATTATGAAGTGGCCTTCCTTATCTCTTGTTATTGCCTCACTTTGAGGTCTATTTTGTCTGATATAAGTATTGCTACCCCAGCTTTTTTCTTTTTCATTTCAATTTGCCTGAAAGATATATTTTCATCCCTCCATTTTCAGACTGTGTGAATCCCTTCTTCTGAGGTGTGTCTCTTGTAGACAGTAAATGTATGTGTCATGTTTTGTTTATCCATTCAGCCACTCGATGTCTTTTGGTTGGAGCATTTAGTCCATTTACATTCAAAATTATTATTGAAAGATAACTTGTTGTAGCCATTTCTTTTTGTGTGTGGCTGTTTTCTTTCTGAGCTTTTTATTTCTTCTATTTACACCAGTTCCTTTAGCATTTTTTGCATTGCTGGCTTGGTGGTGATAAAGTCCCTTAGCCTTTTTTTTTCTGTGAAGCTTCTTATTTCCCTATCAACTTTGAATGATAGCCTTGCTGAATAGAGTAATCTTTAATTCAGTCCTTTACATTGCATCACTTTGCAAATATCTGTCCTTTCTTTTCTTCCTGATGTGTTTCCGTTGAGAAATCATTTGATAATCTAATGGGAGATTCCTTGAATGTAACTTTCAGTCTCTCTCTTGCAGCCTGTAAGATTTTCTGTTTGTCCTGAACATTTGCCATGGTAATTTTGATGTATCTTGGTGTGGGTCTTTTTGGGTTCACCTTGTTTGGGACTCTCTGTGCTTCAGTGATTTTTTTCTTCCCCACCTCTGGGAAGTTTTCTGATATTATTTCTTCCAATAGGTTTTCTAACCCTTGTTCCTCTTGCTGTACTTTTGGCACCCCTATTAATCATATGTTGTTTCATTTCATGTTGTGCAATAGTTCCCTTAGACTCTCCGTCCCTCTTTTAATTTTTTCCCCCAGTTGCTGTTCAGTTTGGGTGTGTTTTGTTTCCCTGTCTTCTAATTTGCTAGTTCGACCCTCAACTTCTCCTAGTCTACTGTTGAAACTTTCAATGGTGTTTTTTATTACAGCTATATCACTCTTCATTTCTTCTTTTTCCTTACATAATTTATTGATTTTTTTCATCTGTTTCTTCTTGCTTCTTGCAGAAGTTGTTGATTTTTTCCTCCATCCAGTTTATGCACTCTAGGACCCTTATTCTGACTTATTTTTCTGTCACGTGTCATGCCTTTGTATCACTTACCTGTTTTTCTGGTAAGTCCTCCTATTCTTTCCTTTGGAGATATCTTTGTCTACCCATGTTTGATTGTACCACAATATCTAGATGCTGAGTTATTCAGTGGCTGCTCTTTGGGTGGCAGTGGCTCCTAGAGCTGCGGTTGCTCCTCGGGCAGTTGCTACTCAGTTGGTAACAGCTCCTCAGGTGGGTGCTTTTCACAGTTGCAGTATCTCCTCTGGGCTTTTTTGGGGAGGCTTCATGTACAGCTGCTGTTTCTCAGACAGAACATGTGGAGGTCAGGATTGCTGCTGTTCCTTGGATTGGGGCAGGCTACAAAAGCAGCTGCTACTTCTTGGAATTGTTACTTTTAATCCCACACTGCTTCATTTTGTATGCAGTTCACCTCAAGAATTATGTACATACGGTAAAAGGGACATTGGGAAATTTAGGGGCAAGACTTCAACTCATAATCCAAATACATTGGTTTTATGTGTTTGTAGTAAAATAAAACAAGGAATCCCATTTTGTGGAAAATTTTATTCTGAAGTTGTTTTTTTTTTAAATTTTATTGTTTAAGGTATTACAGATAGTAATACATATGTCAGTCTTTTTATTCTTTTTCCTCAATGACCTCCACTAGGCCTCCCCAAACCCTGCCCTAGTGTCTTGCCTCTGTTGGTTGTGCTTATGTTCTGAAAATTTTAACAATATGCTCAATTTAAACATTTAAGTATACTGTAATTTAAACCAGTACTTATGAAACCACCTTGAGTATTTGAATTACTCAAGGTGGTTTGCATCCTATCCACAGACTTTATAAAGGGACCTACTATTCTTGCTTCTTTCCCAAACCCACCATTTGCCTTTAGCCATTCTTAAATAACAGAAGACCTATTTTTAAAAAATTAAATATCATCTATACCTTAGCATCATTTTTAATTTAACTGTCTTTC
>NW_006297926.1:5918-7693 GCF_000327345.1 Myotis davidii
ACGGATTCTGTTATCTCTGACAACACTATGCTAAAGACCTCTTACAGAGGTGTCCCTTCCGCTGTTGCAATAATTGTCTTGCCACTCATCATAAGCACCTGGTGTGCGGCTATAATAATCATCATAGCAACTGGTCCTCCGTAAGTCAAGAGGGGGCCTTTGTGTTGGTGGTGCTCCACCTGAGACTCCTAAAAGGTAAGTGACCAAACAACAATACTTGAACCTCTTTATGAATAATTTTATGTCAGTATGACATAACCCTAGTAAAGTCTTAAATATTTAGAAAAGCTATCCTTTATCTGCCTGTGCTGAAAAGGTGTCAGTGATGCTGAGGTATTTACTTATTTAAAATACAGCTGAAGAATAATGTGTTAACTTAAACAATTAATTATGAATGAATATGAAGGCACATTCTCTGGAAATGGGCTGAAATTCAGACCATCGTATTATTTCTATGCTTCTCGCCATCAAATGCTTCTTCTGATTAAAAAATGTTAAAATACGCCCCCTGGCTGCTGTGACTAAGTGGGTTGAGCATCTGGCTTGGCATGGCAGGATCCCAGATTTGATTCCAGGTCAATCTAATTAACCGTGACCTCTCTCTCTCTCTCTCTCTCTCTCTCTCTCTGTCTATCTTCTCTCTCTCTCTCTCTCTCTCTCTCTCTCTCCTCTTACTCACTCCCACCTCCCCTTCCATGCTTTCTGTTGAAATAGGACAACAATAGAAAAAGGTCTCTACTGGGATTAGCAACAAGAAAACACACAGCTACATTATGCTGCCTACATATAATAAAACCAACATTGAAAAATTCTCCAGCCACCTAGAGTGACTGAAAATCCCAGTGCACCAGTGTCTAAGGGAAAAAGGGATTGAGAGGCTGCAGGGCCATAGCACAGGTTTAGAGATGGTAGAGGGCTTGAAAGAGGCTGCTTACCCAGATTCTAGCCTGAGTGGGTCCTTATGGTACCAAGCCCCAGTTTTAGTTTTCAGAGTGGTGTTGTTTCCCTTATCAAAGGGAGATCTGCTTCTGCAATAACATGGAGGCCCCCAGCTTGCCCCTACTCTTCTCCTGTTCCTCTGCTCCTTGCTCATCCCTCCCGCAGGCATGATGGTCATCTTTCATATTCACTGTGCCAGGCCCTTCCCTGCCCACTTTGACTGAGGGTCAAAGTAAGTAGCAACAGGAACTGACATTGACCAACTAGAAGCACACCCTGCCGAGAGCTTCAGAGCTACAGCCCCACTGGGACTGAGAAAACACCATGCCCTGGGATGTCTTGGAGGCTTGTGCCCAGTGGCCTCCTCCCAACACCACAGGCAGGTGTCTGTGATTTTTGTTCTCTGGGCCCTCTGCTTGTGCTTAAGCTCGGCAGGTATTGGGAAGTGGAGCAGCAGTAGCAGGAATCACTCCCACCTCCTCAGCAGTGCTAGTAATGTTCGGCAACCAGGATTAGGCCAAAGCCATCAGTTGGACATCCCCGGAAGGCTCCCAGACTGAAAAAGGGTACAGGACTAGGTGAGGGACGCCTCCGATTGTACAAAGTTCATGCACAGGGCCTCTAGTATTAGAAATAAACTACAGGGAAAAACCAAGATGGCGGCATAGGTTAATGCCGGAGATTGCTGCCTTGAACAACCAAATCAAAATACACCTAAAAGACAGAACGGACATCATCCAGAACCACAGGAAGGCTGGCTGAGTGGAAATTCTACAACTATGAGGAAAGAGAATATCATACCCAGACTCAGAGGAGGCGCAGTGCTGAAGTGAAAC
>NW_006297926.1:8510-9850 GCF_000327345.1 Myotis davidii
TTGGGGAGCAGGAGGGGAGAGTAAGAGATCACCCAAAGGAATTGTATGCATGCATATAAGCATAACCAATGGCCATAAGACACTGGGGGTTAGGGGAGGCCAGGGGATTGTCAAGGGCAGGGGAAAAAAAGGAGACATATGTAATACTCTTTGTAATACTTTAAGCAATAAAAAAAATTAAAAAAAGAAAAAAAGAAATATCAAAGTAAAGGTCATAAAAAAGAGGTAAGACCGATTGCCATGATGTGCTCTGACACCCAGGGGGTAGAATCTCCATGCAAGAGCTGCCCTGGTAGTCAGTGAACTCCCACAAAGGGAGCACCACTCAGCCGGAAGCTGGGATGATGACTGGCAAGTGCTGTAGCAGTGGCAGGAACCTCTCCCACCTCAACAGCAGCACTAAGAATGTTTGGCAACTGGGATTAAGCCTAAGCCATCATTCAGACATCCCCTGAGATCTCCCAGACTGTCTGAGGGTGAGGGGCTCCGCCAAGTGTACAAAGTTCGTTCAATGTGCCTGTAATATTACAAGTAAACCTACAATAAAATGTAACAAAATCAAATACTTGGAGGCTAAATAGTCTGTTATTAAATAAATAGAGGCCCAGTGTATGAATTCCTGCATGGAAGCAGTCACTCGGCCTCCCCAGATGGGGTCCCATCAGGGCCAGGCTGTCAGGGATTAGTGGCCACTGGCATTTAGCCAGGAGGCCATGCCTCCAATCTGTGTATTAGGGGAGTATAGGGGTGGTGTTGACCAGGGGATGGATCCATGGGTGGTTTTCTTTTCAGTCCTGCCCTGAAATGGTTATTGGGGACAGATGGGGGGGTTAGGCTGGCCAAGGCTATGGCCAATCAGGGTCTGGATAAGCCTGGTTGGCTGCTGCAATGCAAGTCTTAGCCACTGTTCATTCTGGTCATTCTTCCATTTCAGTCGCAGCGATTTTGTACATAAAGATAGATGACTGGGTTACCAAAGAGATCAAAGAATAAATCAAAATCATCCTGGAAACAAATGACAATGAAAACATAAAAATCCAAAATGTATGGGACATACTGAAAACAGACTTAGAGGGAACTTCATAGCATTATAGGCCTAACTCAAAGAACAAGAAATACAGTTAACAAATTATCTAACTCTATAACTTAAAGAGTTAGAGAGAGAGAGTGACAAGAAAAGCCCAAACTGAGCAGCAGGAAAGAAAATGAAGGTCATAGCAGAAATAAATGACATAGAGACCAAAAAAGCTACAAAAGATCAATAAGACCATGAACTGGTTCTTTGAAAGGATAAACCAGATTGATGAACCTCTAGGTCAGTGCACCAAGAAGCAAAGAGA
>NW_006297926.1:11481-13761 GCF_000327345.1 Myotis davidii
AGTGGTGACTCAACTCCCTTATTGGCCCTACTCTGTGAATGACAGGGGGGAGCTCCTCAACCCCCTGATTGGCCCTGCTGTGTCCATGACAGGTGAGAGCTCCCCAACCCCCTGATTGACCCTTCTCGGTGGGTGACAGGGTACGGAGCCCCAACCCCCCTGATCAACCCTGCTCTGTGAGTGACAGGGTACAGAGCCCAAACCCGCCTGATGGTCTCTGCTGTGTGTGTGACAGGGGGCAGCGCCCCAACCCATGGATTGGCCAGGCTCTGTGCCTGACGGGGTGGCACCGCAACCTCCCCATCTACCCTGCCTTGGGTTTGATGGGGCGGTGCCCTATCCGCCCCATCAGCCCTACCCTGAGCATGACTGATTGTGGCATCGCAACCTCCCAATCCGCCCTGCTCTGTGCATGACAGGGGGTGGCGCCCCAACTCCCCAGTCTGCCCTGCTCTGAGCCCGACCAGAGGCTACACCTAGGATTGGGCCTGATTTCTGCTACCCGGGAGCAGGCCTAAGCCAGCAGGACCCGCCTGATGGTCTCTGCTGTGTGTGTGACAGGGGGCAGCGCCCCAACCCATGGATTGGCCAGGCTCTGTGCCTGACGGGGTGGCACCGCAACCTCCCCATCTACCCTGCCTTGGGTGTGATGGGGCGGTGCCCCAACCGCCCCATCAGCCCTACCCTGAGCATGACTGATTGTGGCATCGCAACCTCCCGATCCACCCTAGAAACATGCAAATTAACCATCTCTCTGCTATGCTTAAGCCACACCTACACGCCACGCTCACAAGCCAATCAGGAGTGAGTTTACAAATTAACCCAACTAAGATGATGGTGGCCACGGAGCTGGAGTAAGCAGGAGGCTTGTGTTGCTCCCGGCGATGGAGGAAGCCAAGCTTCCTGCCTGCTCTGGCAAGCGCGTGGCTCCACACAAGGCTAGAAAGTTTCAATTATAGAAGATAAATAAATTCTGATACCTGCTTCCAGTCAGTCTCTGCTCAAGGAGGGGCTGGGAGCCTTGGTTGCCAGGGGCAATGCAGGTTTCCAGCCAGACCTGGGCTCTGCTCAAGGATAAAAAGTTTCAATTATAGAAGATAAATAAATCCCAGAAAAACAGAAAAAGGAGAGCCTGGGAGCGTAAGTTGCCCAGAAACCAAGCAGGCCTGGAAATGGCCATCAGCCCCTCACCCAGGCTGTCCTGGCACCCCAGCGGGACTCTCTCACCCTGAAGGGGCTGTGAGAAGCCTGAAAACAGCCCTGAGCCTCTCACCCAGGCAGGCCAGGCACCCCCACGGGTTAAGGATCCCCACTGGAGGGCTTCGACAGACTGAACAATGCCAGCAACCCCTTACCCTGGCTGGCCAGGCACCCCAGTGGGACTCCCACCCTGATCTGGACACACTTCAGGGCAAAACAGCCAGCCCCCACCCATGCACCAGGGTTCTGTCCTCCCATATAATAAAAGGGTAATATGAAACTTGACCCTAACAGCAAAACGACTGGGAATTACTGGTCAATATGATGCACACTAACCATCAGTGAACAGAAACTTGATGCAGGAGCTTCCCCCTGGTGGTCAGTACCCTCCCACAGGCGGAGCTCTTCTCAGCCACAAGCCAGGCTGATGACTGCCAGCACAGTGGTGGTGGTGGGAGCCTCTCCCGCCTCCTCAGCAGCGCTAAGGATATCCGACTGCAGCTTAGGCCCGCACCCGCTGGCAAGTGGATATCCCCTCAAGGGCTCCTGGGCTGCCAGAGGGAGATCTGACTGCCAGCTTAGGCCTGATCCCTCAGGCATTAGGTCTAAGCCAGCAGGTGGACATCCTCCAAGGGTCCCAGACTGCAAGAAGGCACAGACCGGGCTGAGGGACTCCCGCCCTTCCCCTCAACCCCCTGCCTCACCGAGTGCACAAATTTTTCTGCACTGGGTCTCTACTTTTGATAAAAACTCTCAGCAAACTGGGAATAGAGGGATCATACCCTCTATATGACAAACCTACAGACAACATCATACTCAATGGGCAAAAAAGACATTAAGAGGAGGAACAAGATAGGGATGCCCACTCTCACCACTTCTGTTCGACAGAGTACTGGTAGTGCTAGGCAATGCAATCAGACAAGAAGAAGTCAAACAAGGCATGCCCAGTGGAAAAGAAGAAGTTAAAGTGTCATTATTCGCAGATGGCATGGTACTGTCCATAGAAATACCTAAAGAATCCATCAAAAAACTAGTAGATTTAATAAATGAATTTGGTAATGCAGCAGGATACAAAATTAA
>NW_006297926.1:13881-17564 GCF_000327345.1 Myotis davidii
AATCCCATTTACATTTGCAACAAAAAGTTAACATACCTAGGAATAAACTTAATTAAGGAGGAAAAATACCTATTCTTGGAAAACTACAGTAAATTTAAAAGTGATAGATGAAGACAAAAGCAAATAGAAGAACACACCACATTCATGGATTGGTAGAATCAACATCATTAAATGTTCATACTACCCAGAACAATCTACAGTTTTAATGTGTTCCCCATTAAAATACCAATGGCATATCTCACAGACCTAGAACAAAGTCTCCAAAAATTCCTATGAAATTAAAAAAGACCCCAAATAGTCACAGCAATCTGGACAAAGAAGAACAAAGTTGGAGGGATCACAATACCAGATATCAAGCTATATTACAAAGCCACCATTCTCAAAACTGCCTGTTACTGACACTAAAATGGACATAAAGACCAATAGGACAGAACAGAGAACATAGAAGTCAACCCTAACCATTATGCTCAATTAATATTTGACAAAGAAGGCAAAAGCATAGAATGGAGTCATACTGCCTCTTTAATAATTGATGTTGGACAAATGGCACAGATACATGCAAAAAAAGAAAATGAATCGAGACCTTCAACTTACACCATACACAAAAATAAACTGAAAATGGATAAAGGACTTAAAGGTAAGTGGGTAACCATGAAAATCTTAGAAGAATCCATAGGAAGCAAAATAGCAGGCATCTGTCTCAGCAATATCTTTACTGATACAGCTCCTAGGGCGATGGAAACTGAGGAGAAAAGAAACAAATGGGACAACGTCAAATTAAAACGCTTCTGCAGAGAAGCAGCAGCCAAAAAATACAACAACAACAACAACAACAACAAAACAAGAAGTCCACTGCCTGGGAGAAGATATTTGCCAATGTTATATCTGATAAGGACCTCTTCTCCAAAATTCATACTGAACTCATTCATTTAAACAAAAGGAAGATTAATATTCCAATCAAAAAATGGCCATAGGACTTAGACACTTTTCGAAAGTGGACATAGAGAAAGCCAAGAGACATATGAAAACATGCTCCAAATCACTAATCATTCAAGAGATGAAAATCAAAAGGACAATGAGATACCATCACACACTTGTCAGAATGGCTATCATCAACAATTCAACAAACAACAATTGCTGGCGAGGATAGGGTGTAAAAGGAATCCTCTTGCATTACTGGTGGGAATGCAGACTGGTGTAGCAACTATGCAGAATTCTATGGAGTTTCCTCAAAAAATTGAAAAAATGGAGCTCCCATTTGAACACTAATCTCACTACTAGGAACATATCTCAAGAAATGACAAACACCAAAGAGAAAGGACATATGCACCCACATATTCAGAAGAAAAGCCAATGAGAATGAAAGAAATGAGATGCAGATAGCAAAGCAATGACCTGCAGGCCCAGAGAATGAGCCCTTTTCTTGGCTTTGTTTTCCTAAGCCTTGGATCTGCAAGAATGGAGATAGGCCTTCTCCTTAGCTCCAGCTTGGACCTCAAAGACCTTCCAGGTTGGGGTGCCCTCTCTTGCCCAGATCCTATGAACCTGTTTATTATTATATTTTTATTTCTCATCCCAGGGTCCAACACAAAACTGAGGTGAATTCCCTGACCTGCCAGACTAGCAACCTCTGGTGTTTGGGACCAGGCTCCAGCTCATGGAGACACCAGCCAGGACTGTGACTGTCCATTCTACCAGGGGCAAATGTGTACCAGTCTGAAGTGACACAGAAAGCAAATTCGCCATGTGCAAACTCTGGCACTTTCATCAATGCGAAGAGCAGGTGGTGACAGCTAGGAAAAGGCCAGAGGATTATATATACTTCAGAAGGGGGGGCAAGGAGGAGTTTGCATGGAGGTTGGTGGCCAGTAGTGGTGCTGGCGAAGGGAGAGGCAGAGCAGAATGGGATCATGTGCAGTCTCGCTCACTGATTGGAGTCCATGTGCAAAGAACATCTTGTGCATGGCCAGTGCACCCAGCATAGCTGGTGCATCCTCCTTTCCACGAGGTGGCCCCAAACCCCCTGTGTAGGAGACACACCCCTTGAAACCAAGACTATGCCTGAAGGATCCAGATAAGTGACCTGGGGACATGCAGTGAGCTCCAAGCACTGCCACCTGCTTGTTGGCAGCTGCCCAGTTCAGGACCAGTGCCATCTGGGGGTGGCAGGTTGCGGGGGACGGGGGCGGGTCCTGCTGGGTCAGTAGACTTCGGATCTCACCAGCACTTTGTGTCAGCAAGGGCCCTTCGGGTGAACACAGGAGCTTGTGTGTACCGGTGCAGGGCGGGGCGTGGGAGGTACCACACAGGCCAGGGCAGGAGAGGTGGCGAGGTGACCACCAAATTAAGCGTGACGCTGTGCAGAAACCAAGGCGCTAGGAGGCGAGGGCCCAGGTGCTGCTGGGGCGGAGCAGCTACTGGACTTGGACCTTCTCTTCCAGGTGGTGGAAGCTGAGGCTGGGGACAAAATGAGAGTGGCAGAGGAGGCGGAGCCCCAGGTAAAAGCAGAGGCAAAGCCTGAGGAGCAGCAAGCAGAGCCAGGGCCCAGTGGTACAAACACCCGGCACACACTGGAGGTGCTGGCGGCCCTTCAGGTCCAGCTGAGCACTGAGCGCCCGAGCCAGCAGGGCCTATGTTCAGGTGAAGCGCAAGACCTCTCGGCGTAGAAAGCCCATTCTTGAGTGCAGAAGGGGCATCATCCAGTGCATCCCCAACTTCTGGGCCCAAGCTGTATCCTTGCCTGAGCCCTTCCGGCTTCACTGCTGACAAAGACCACAGGGAGTAAGTGGAGGAGAAGCCAGGAGAAGGTAAAGGGGAGGAGGACAGAGGAAAGGGCCTCCCCTCCCCAGTGGCACAGCACTGGGCGAAGCGAGGGCTGGCTTCTAGGTGTCAGGTCAGGAAGTATGGGCACAATGTACCACACCACAATCAGATAGTGGAAGGACACCTTTTCTGGGCAGTGGAAAGATCCTTGGAGGTAGTGTTTTGTGTTTCTTCCTTTTGGACCAAAAAGCTCAGTGTAAACACTCAGCTCGTTTTAGCCAGGTTTAAGGTGAAAGCTTCCATTGTCCTCTCTCAACACATCAGATGCTCATAGGAATTCCAGGCAGGCTTCCTCCCTCCTTCCACACACACACACACACAGGTATACACAAAGGAGCAGAAGTATACACACACACACACACACACACCCTTTTATTGCAACTCATGTGCACAAAAAGGCTTATTTCCAACCTGGAATGCAGCTTTTGTGACCCACACGGACCTCTAGAAGATGTGTGCTGCACTGTTTCTGGAGACCATACATTTTGTGTAGGGGATCCCAAGGGACAAAGCCAGAGTACATGCAGACACTCTAAGCCAGTGGTTCTCATCCTTCCTAAAGCCATGACACTTTAATACAGTTCCTCATGTTGTGGTGACCCCCAACCATAAAATTATTTTTGTTGCTACTTCATCACTGTAATGTTGCTACTGTTATGAATCATAATGTAAATATCTGATAGACAGGATGTATTTTCATTGTTCGCGACCCACAGGTTGAGAACCACTGCCCTAAGCACTGCCTCATCTGCACAGGCACACAGAGGACAGGGAGGGCTCAGAACATGTCTGGAAATGAACCCTCCAATTGTTAGGGCAGGTTCATGCTCAGGTGAACATGAACCCACAGGCACCATTGC
>NW_006297926.1:17617-18488 GCF_000327345.1 Myotis davidii
TACCTGATCAATGTGGAGGTCAGACTGGGAGGCAGAGTGGAGCCTGGGATGAGGGCTTTGGCACCCAGTGGGACGTGTCTGAGCAGAAAGAAGGGGAGGGGAGGTGGGTGATTCCTTCAGGTAGGATCACTCCAGAAGCTGGCAGACAAGACACTTTACTAGTTGCATCTCTTGGCAGGTGAAGGAAGTGAGCCTTCCCAAAAACCGCTGCAAGTTGATGTTTTTCTTCCGGAGCAACCCCTACTTCCTGAACTACCGGATCATTAAGAAATATGATGTCAGCCTTGCAGGTGAGTGACAGTTCCCAGGATGGGCCTTTGGAAGAACAGGAAAATGGTGGGTGGGTGTGGACATTGGACCGATGGGAATCCAGCTTTCCAACTTCCTGCAGGGTACAGGGCCTCTAGTTCCGCTCCAACCCTCTGGTTCTGGGATTATGAATGTGGAGCCCCCAGCCGTTGGCAAGATACAAGCAGCGCCAGCTTCTTCATCTGGTTGTCTGAACATATCCTGCCCGGGTCAGGCAAGATTGCTGAGGTGATTGATACTGCTCTGCCACTGTCAGAAAATGTGATGGTGGAAGCCCCACGTGAACGAAGAGCAGACTAGCAGACTGGTCTGGTCCCTCTCTGCCCTGTGTTCCTTCCCAGATCATCAGCAAGGACCTGTGGCCCAATCCTCTGCAGTACTACCAGAGGACGATGGCCCCGAGTGAGTGTACAGGACGGGTGAGGAGGGGCTGCCTGGGCTCTTCCCTGGTGTGCTGCCAGGTTCCTGGGACATTACTTTTCTCTCACAGCGACGCCTGGATGCTGGGAGGGATACAGCCTTTGACACCAGGGCATCAGGGTGTGTGCCTGAGATAGGAACT
>NW_006297926.1:18535-22306 GCF_000327345.1 Myotis davidii
GAATTAAAAGGTGAGTAGTTGCTCCGGTGAATCTCCTTAGAAAAGTAAACGTGGAAAACCAGGCCTGGGTAAATTGGAGGTACCCTAGTGCATCAGGAATGTGTGTGAGAGCAGCAAAGGGAAATGGGGAGTCATGGTGCCCACAGAATGTAAACAGATGGGGGCACTGTAAGCACCATGGCTTTCAGGATGACTGGCCTAGGGCCCTGGGCAACAAACATGGTTCTTCATCATGTTTCTGCAATCCTGCTATCAGTGCTTTCGCCACCCACTTAGGCCTCTTGCCACCCCAGCAGAGTCCTACCTTCCCATGCCTTACCCGTTTTCAGTGCCTCTAATTCACATTTCTTTCAGTTTTATACCCACTGCTCAGTTCCCCTGAGCTGAGCCCACAATGTTGGCAATGGCAGCAGGATCTGGACAAGACTATTGAAGTCCTGGAGTAGGAAAGTTAAACAGGCCAGGAAAAGGCATGGTGTATTGACTGTGGACATGTGATTCAGAGGGGCCCAACACACCTTCAGGCGCATGCCAGTGTCTGTGAGTGTGGGTGTGTGTGTATAGAAGGTGACACTCCAGATTCAGAGGAGATGGAGCAGAACATCAAATATGGCCCCGAAGGACAGAAACAATGCGGTGTGTGGACACACACCAAGGTTGGCTGAGGGATTCTGTCTATTCCCTTTACACAGGAGGAAAAGAGGAGAAAAGGATCACCTGCGGAAGAGTCAGAGAGCATATGCCACCTAACATGAGTGTCACTGAAAGAACCATAAAGAAGCTTACAAGGTGTTGCTGATGAAATCTAAATGCCAGTGTCCCATTATTGTGGCCTTATGTGATCATGAGGCAGAACAGCCCGGGTAATGAGAGGTCACGATGGCTAAAAATCGGAGCGCTAATGGCTCTAACCTACTGGTGAGAGGCAGTGATCTCAATAAAATGCAGCACTAATGGAAATAGCCCCACAGGGAAAAGACTGACATCTGCAACACAGGAAAATGGAGAGAGACTGAGAAACCTTCTCGATCCACCAGGAGTGTAGGGGCAGACTTTAGATCCTGACCCTTAGGCTCTCAACTCTCTTGGCTTGGGCTGTCACTCACATAGGCATGCCATGGTCAAACAGAAGACAGCTGGCCTTTTCAAGGCCTTTTCAGGCATTGCTCAACAGAAGCCATGGGCCTGTCCTGTGAACGTAAAGTTTACAGGTAGAGCCACCCTCCCTGTGTGGGGCAGGATTGCAAGGAAGTGAGCAGGGGTATGGGGCAGAGGAAAGGAGTTACACGCCAGGGAGGGTACTAAGGCCTGGGGTGTATGGAGTCAGGTGCCCACTGCAGCACCCTGCATGGGTTGCACTTGGGAAAGGGAAAAGGTCAAAACTATGTCAGTATACCAAAGCCTTCCTTCTACACAGGCAACCGCATAAGCCAATCAGAACCTTCTAGAGGGGGGAAACCTCAACACAACAAAGTTTATTTTCCTGTCAAGCAAGAATGAAATGTGAAACCCATTCCCAAAGGAGGCAATCACATGAACAAAACTTGCCTTTTGTTAAAGTGGGGGACTGGCGTGCCTTTCTCCATTCCAGTTTTCACACTCAACTTTTGGGGAGGATTTCGGTGTGTGAAAGTGGGTGGGCTTCCTCAGGAACCATGGGCTGCAGGGGTCAGGTTCATACATCAGGGCTGTGACTGAGGGGCGGAGTTGTGCAGGGTCACACCCACTGCCCTGCCCTTGATTGGAGGAGAGTTTTCAGGAGCCCATCCAGAGACTGCAGGCTGGGCCTGGCCAGGTGCCTTCTGTACCACAAGTTCACATGACCAGCGCCTGTGCATGAACCCAGTGTGCACACCAGGGCCTGGATGCATGAACCAGTGAGCGAGCGCCTTGCTTGGACTCAGCAGGCTCTGCACCACCTGCTCCTTCACAGCACCAGTCTCAGAGCCAGGTGCCATCCAGAGTCAGGCTGTGTTGGGAAACTGAGAGGCTCCTGGGGGCATTACGCTTCCTCTCAGTTCCACTAGGGGGCCTTTCACAGTGCACCCCAGGGCCTTTGCACCAGGAAGTACAGGGCAAGCAGGATGGCCCAGGAGGCTTTTAGCTTCACCTAGGTGCAAGAAAGTGGTGACACCCAGGACACAAGGGCACAGGAGGTTTGGAGGAAAGCTATAGGGCTGGAGAGGGAGGATTTCATGCAGGTGAGGGAGGCTGTGATCCTGGAGCTGAGGTTGGATGCAGGCAAGAAGTTTTGCTAGATCTTGAGTGGGGGGCAGGGGAGGACTGGGTGGCTGCAGAGCAGTGTGTGCGGGGAGAGGACAGTGAGGTGCAGCAGGGAACCCAGAGTGAGGAGCAAGGGGAAGACAAGTAGGGCCTGGGGGAGGAGTTACAGGCACAGGCTGTTTGTCCTGTGGACAGAGGGCCTTCTGCAGGTGGTGCCATGGCAGGGCATGTGGGCAGGGGAAGAGGTTTTCCCAGATCTGCTGGTGGGGAAGCAGGAGGAGGTGGTGAGTGAAGAGCTGAGGCTGGAGGTACAGGCCCCTGGGGACCCACAAGGGAGGGACCACCAGGAGGAGGCATGGCTGGAGGTGGAATATTTTGAAAGGAGAAGCCTCAATATACTGCGCATCCCTGGGTTCTGGCTCACAGCTGTATCCTTGAGGGTAGAGGAGCAGGATCACAAGGAGCATGGGACAGTGCAGGAGATGGTTCCCATAGAGAAGATCATTGAGGACAAGCTAGGGGCAGTGGGCCCCAGTCTGGCCCAGGACCCTGGAGACACCCTCTGTCTTATACAGGCACCATAGAAGCGGTACCTGGGAGTCTAGGGACAGAGCACCAAGGCAGAGGCACACATACACCAGGGCCTGATGCCCACAACATGGCTGTGTTGCATGGGCTCTACTGGGACTAATTAACACAGGGCGCCTGTAGGTCCAGTTCCTCAGTCAGGCTACAGAATGTGTGATGTGTAGCCTGTCATGCCCTCAGCTCAAAACAGTCTAGGGGGCATCAGGATCTGTCAGGAAACAGAGTGGTGCTGTGCCCCTTTCTGCCTTTTATGGAGAAGGAGTGGCCTTAAGGGTAGGAGAGGCTAGGCCAGGCTGCTCTTTCTAGCTAGTCCATGCCCTGCCTCCATGATGAACCTTGACACGCGGAAGTGCACCCTCGCCTGGGGTGTGGTCAACCCCTTGGCGCCAGGCGCCCCGTCCTCCTCTCTGCAGCTGTCCAGGCTAAGGTCCTCCATGGGGCCCCGCCCAGAGGCCAAGATCTGCGGGAAGGGCAAGAGTCTCCACCACAGGGCCTGTGCCAGCGGAGTCCTAGCCCAGTGCTCAGCTGCCCTACCTCTTCCGCCCCCCAAGTCCAACAGCCCCAACTGCCCCGCCCTGCCCAGGGCGAACTCCCATCCAGATTCCAACACCAATTATTGCAGAGACTGTATGATTCCATTCTATGCTTTCACCTCCTTTGTCAAATATTAATTGGGCATAATGGTTAGGGTAGACTTCTATGTTCTCTGTTCTGTCCCATTGGTCTTTATGTCTGTTTTAGTGCCAGTAACAGGCAGTTCTGAGAATGGTGGCTTTGTAATATAGCTTGATATCTGGTATCGTGATCCCTCCAACTTGTTTTTTCTTTCTCAGGATTGCTACAGCTATCCGGGGTCTTTTTTTATTCCATATGAATTTTTGGATAGTTTGTTCTACGTCTGTGAAATATTCTTTTGGTTTCTTAATGGGAATTGCATTGAATCTATAGATTGCTTTGAGT
>NW_006297926.1:23659-24179 GCF_000327345.1 Myotis davidii
GTCTCTATGTCATTTATTTCTGCTCTAATCTTTATTATCTCCTTCCTTCTGCTCACTCTCTGGGCTTTTCTTGTTGTTCTTTCTAGTTCTTTGAGATGTAGAGTTAGATGATTTACTACCATTTTTTCTTGTTTTTTTGAGATAGTCCTGTAGAGCTATACACTTCCCTCACAGGACTGCTTTCATTGTGTCCCATAGGCTTTGGATTGTTGTGATTTCATTGTCATTAGTTTCCAGGATGTTTTTCATTCCTTCTTTGATCTCATTGGTAAACCAATTAATCTACACTAATAAAAGAGAAACATGGTAATTGGCGTACAAACGCTACCCTTTTAATGGCTAATCAGCGAGATATGCATATTAACTGTCAGCCAAGATGGCGGTCAGCAGCCAGGAAGCTTTAAACTAACATGAGCCTTGCTTGCCTCAGTGACGGAGGAAACCAACATTTCCCACCTCCGGCTGCAGACCTCTGAGCGGGCAGTTTAGAAACATTGTAACGAATACCGCCAGACTTCAG
>NW_006297927.1:0-700 GCF_000327345.1 Myotis davidii
TCCCACCTCCAGCCACGTCTTTCCAGAGATGCCTAGGGCCAAGTGGCAGGTCCCAGGCCGGTGGCCAGGCTTGTGCCAGAGCCCCTGCCCCACCCCTTCTTATCTGGCCTCCTGAGGAGGCGGAAGCCCAGGAAATCTCCTCCGTGTAAGAAGTGTCCACCCGTACATAAAATGCATATTATTAGCTGGAGGTGGACACGTGCAGGACACTGCCAGGGACTGCATCTGGTGGCCTTGGTCCCGGCACCTCCTTCAGGGGCTGGAGCCTGGGAAGCGGCTTCTCTTGATGAGCAGAGCTCTCCCGTTTTGCAAACACCGAGACTGAGCAGCAGGGCCTGTATTCCGGTGCCCTCCAGCTGCCCTAGAGGAGGCTGGGCTGGGGGGGAAAGGCGGGGGCCTGAGGTAGGTCCTCCTGGAGGCGCATAGAACCTGAGGAGAAGAGGGAAGTGGCTGTTAACCGCGGAGAAGACTGGGTGCAGCCGAGGAGCGCCGGGTTTGTAACCAACCCAGTTCGGAGCCCAGCTAGGAGATTGGCCCCTATGCTCTAGGTCTCAGTTTCTCTACCTCTAAAATGGGAACAGGGTCCGGCAGGCTGGGTGCTTATGGGCGCGGCCCCAGGACCCGCCCCTCCAGGGACTCTTGGTGGCGGACGGCACTGCACAGAAGCACCGCGGTGAGCACACCATCAACCCTGCCCCCC
>NW_006297928.1:0-230 GCF_000327345.1 Myotis davidii
GATAAAATTTACTACAAAGTGAATTGCAAGACATTTGTTTTTATTCTCACCCAAGGATAAGTTTATTGATTTTTAGGGGAGGAGAGAGAGAGAGAGAGAGAGAGAGATTTGATGTGAGAGAGACACATTGATTGGTTGCCTCCTGAGAAACATTGATTGGTTGCCTCTCGTACTAGCCCAAACCTGGGGTCCAAAACCTACCTATGTGCCCTGACCAGGGATCGAACCTG
>NW_006297929.1:0-293 GCF_000327345.1 Myotis davidii
TATGAACTGATTTTCTTAATTTTAGACATTTAAATTACTTCACGAGAAAGCAGGAGTTGTGGCAACATCACACGCAATGGGCAAAAACTAAAACCATTTATCCTAAGAACAGGAACAAGACAGAGATGCTCACTCTCACCACTCCTGCTCAACATAGTACTGGAAGTGCTAACCATAGCAATCAGACAAGAAGAAGAAATAAAAGCTATCCAAATTAGAAAAGAAAAAGTAAAGGTAAAACTGTCCTTATTCGCAGATGCCATATTGTACATAGAAAACCCTAAAGACTCCAT
>NW_006297930.1:0-288 GCF_000327345.1 Myotis davidii
AAATCAGAAATGAAAGAGGTGAAATAACAACTGGCCCCACAGAAATATGAAGGATTATAAAAAAAAAATTACTATGAACAACTCTATTCCAACAAACTGGACAACCTAGATGAATGGACATATCCCAAGAAAATACAATCTTCTAAAAATCAATTAGGAATCAGAAAACCTGAATAGGCTGATAACAACTAATGAAATTGAAGCAGTAATAAAAAACCTTCCAGCAAACAAAAGCCCTGGTCTGGAAAGCTTCAAAGTGGAGTTTTACCAAACATTCAAAGAAGAATT
>NW_006297931.1:0-202 GCF_000327345.1 Myotis davidii
TGGTGATGAACTCCTTTAGCTTTTTCTTTTCTGACCTGCAATTCTAAACAATAGCTTTTTTGGGAAGAGTAATTTTGGTTATAGGTCCTTGATATTCATCACTTTGAATAGTTCTCACCACTCTCTTTGGTCTGCAAAGTTTCTGTTTAGAAATCAGCTGGTAGATGAGTGGGCTCTCCCTTGTAGGTAACTGACTGTTTTT
>NW_006297932.1:0-785 GCF_000327345.1 Myotis davidii
ATGCTGATTAAATCCTGCATTAAAGTTCTAAATGGAAGGTTTTAAATTATAGAAACATTTCTGTGAGAGTGTCCCTTCCTTCCTTTCCCACAAAGCCCAAACTCCACCTTGGGCTCCAGCCTCTTGGCTGCAGCCTCTTGGGGAGTATAAGGCAGTTCTTTGGAAGGTTCCAAGCTCCTTCTTGGACTATTTGTATGCTCCCCTAAAACCTGGGAGCCTGGGGAACCCCTTCATCAGACAGTATCTGCCTCACTGAGAGTCCTTCAGTCCAAGGGTTTCCTGTGTAACCCAGGTTTGCCTGACTACAGAGCCTGTGCCCCAAACCACTGGGCCACACAGCCCCTGGCCTTGTCAGCAGAGGCTCCTGTGATGAGAGCAGTGTACGTCAGCCAAGCTGGCAGGTCCGGGTGCCACAGTAGAAAGTCACAGGAGGGGCCCAACCCAGCTTCATGAGGAGGCAATCAGAGTTGTAAAAAAAAAACTTCAGAGGCTGGATGATTATATATATAATGAATCCATTCATTCATTCATTCATCCACTCATTCCTAGAAAAGAGGCATTATAAATATGGTGAAAGCAAAGGGTCTAGATCAGACAGAACTGGGTTTAAGTCTTGTCTCTGCCACTAAAAAACCTATGTAACCGATCTTGTGGCTGTGTCGTGCGCGTGAGCCCCGTAGGGCCGGGGAGGCACCCAGCTTCCGCGCGGGGAGGAGGCCGAGGCCGCAGCCGGAGGGAGGCCCCGGCCCCTCAGCGCCTGTGCCTGGCAGAGCCGGTGTGAGACG
>NW_006297933.1:0-220 GCF_000327345.1 Myotis davidii
GGCTGAGGGACACTCCCCCCCAACACACACACCCAGTGCACAAATTTCGTGCGCCGGGCCCCTAGTTGTTTAATAATAATCTATATATATATATAAAAGCCTAAGTGACCAGCTGACTGTTCAACCATCCAACCGATAGCTATGATGCCCACTGACCACCAGGGGGCAGACACTCAATACAGGACAGAAACCAAAGGCATGGAAACATGGAACAGACTGA
>NW_006297934.1:0-246 GCF_000327345.1 Myotis davidii
TAGATATAGATATAGATATAGATATAGACATATGGGGGAAAAACACCACAGAACCAATAGGTAAACTAAGAAACAAAAAAACCACAAAACAAACAAACAAACAAAAAATACAAACACCAACCCCCCCAGAAAAGAGGGTGGGGGCAGAATCTGTAGAGGCTGAGCTTATATACAGAAAATAAGGTTAAGAATGAATTGAATGAATATGGGAAGGATCTCAGTTCAGTATAGAGTAAGTAGAAAGGG
>NW_006297935.1:0-894 GCF_000327345.1 Myotis davidii
TGCTATCCCAGCTTTTTTTCATTTCCATTTGCCCGAAAGATATTGTTCCATCCCTTTACTTTCAGTCTGTGTGAGTCACTTCTTCTGAGGTGCATCTCTTGTAGACAGCAAATATATGGGTCATGGTTTTTTATCCATTCAGCCTCTCGAAGACTTTTGATTGGAGCATTTAGCCCATTTACATATAAAGTTATTAATGAAAGGTACTTGTTTGTAGCAATTCTATTTTTTTGTGTGCCTGTGTCCTTTCTGAGCTTTTTATTTCTTCTTTTTATACCGGTCCCTTTAGCATTTCTTGTATTGCTGGCTTGGTGGTGATAAACTCCCTTAGCCTCTTTTTGTCTGTGAGCTTCTTATTTCCCCTTCAATTTTGAATGATAGCCTTGCTGGATAGAGTATTCTTGGATTCAGCCTTTTTATTTGCATCACTTTGTAAATTTTCATCCATTCTTTTCTGGCCTGATGTGTTTCTTTTGAAAAATCATTTGATAATCTAATGGGAGATCCCTTGTATGTAACTTTCAGTCTCTCTTGTAGACTTTAAGTTTCTTCCTTTGTCCTGATCATTTGACATGGTGATTATGATGAGTCTTCCTGTGGGTCATTCTGGGTTCACCTTGATTGGGACTCTCCGTGCTTGTGTGCCATTTTTTTTTTCCCCACCTCATGGAAGTTTTCTGTTATTGTTTCTTCAAATAGGTTTTCTAAGTCTTGTTCCTCTTTCTTTTTTTCTGGCACCCCTATTATTCGTATGTTGTTTCATTTCATGTTGTCCAATCGCTCCCTTAGGCCAGCCGTTGGACAATGATCCGGCCCATTGGAAATGAATAAAACTATAAACAATACAAAACAAAACAAAACAAAAAACAACTCTGTACCCTTTTATGTAATGAT
>NW_006297936.1:0-315 GCF_000327345.1 Myotis davidii
AGCAAGAAACCATTCCTGTGTGTCTCCTGAAACTAGAGGTGCAACCAACTAGAAAAGAATTTGCTACTGGGAGGAAAAGATGGTTGACAAAATTTGGGGAGCCCTTGACTGCATTTGTATTTATTTTATTTTATGTTTTAGGCAAAATTATTAAGACATTAAAGTCCACTGCATTATTTTCTACATCTTTTGGTATGTCTAAAAAAATGTACAACATAAAACAAATATAGGAAGAACGGGAGGAAACTAGGGATGAAGGAAACAAAGAAGGAAGAAAGAAAAGAGAGGGTACAGTTCCCTTATCACTGCAGACTG